>NC_056748.1:12842313-12857313 GCF_019279795.1 Protopterus annectens
AAGCAAAGGAGCATTGTATTCCAGCAGAGTGAAGCTGTGGTAAGCCAAGCACTACTAGCAGCCAGGAAGTAGCCATTCACACGACCCCCCCCCCCTTTTCATCATTCTTGACAAGCTAATTTCTTTGTTTTCAATAAGTACTGCTTGATTTGTTTCTAATTTCAGAATATCCGCCTAAATATTTCACCCATAAATCAAGGTCTACTTATTATTGTCCCCTCAAGTGTTTGGCAGTGCCCTGTATAGACACAGACACCTTGAGTGACACTTTTTCTGTAAAAGCACAATTGAAATTTCACCAATACCTAGTTACACACAGGACAACTAGTTTGCAGTGACAAGCACTGCTCCCAGAGTTCCAAACCAGATACTACTGATATTGCTTTATGTTCTCACTCCAACTGTCTAATCAATAAAAAGGGTCTGTTGCCATGGATATGAACTTTCCCACTATCTCCGTTACTAGCTTGGTGGATATGTGCATGCTGAGGCAATGTAGAAATTGCCTCATGTTTACTGACAACCAGTTAATTCTCAAACAAACTGATATGGCGTGTGAGAGATGTATTTACACAATGTCACTGGAGACAAAGTTCTCCCATAAAAGTAGTCCTAATGTCAATAACGTTGTCAGTAGTACACACACCATTCAAAGCAAACACCTAGACCACATATCCCAAGGCACTTAAATGTAACATTCTTAAACCCCAAACACCTCCTAGATGAAGTCCACATAACAAATAACCCTCAGCAGCCCAGAATGCACTATTTCAAAACAACACCCACATCAACACATACACCCACATCTCATGGAGCATCTACTTCTAAGGCCATAAGGCAAGCCACCACACAATCCAACATTCTGGTCATTAGAGACTCCATTGTGAGACACAATGATGTCCCTATCACCGGGCTGAGTAAGGAGAAAGTCATGGTCACTTATTGCTTATCAGGGGCTAGGATCTGCCACATTACGCATGCATTCAGGTCATTGGACCACAAGTACCAGTATGCCTCAGTCATAGTCCATGTGGGTGTAAATAACCTGACACATATATGAAGAGAGACATCATGGAGCTGTCAGAATGTGTGTCTCAGGCTGGTATGAGCCTAGCATTGAGTAGCATTTTACCTTCTCCAAGCATAGTTTCAGGTGTCATTCTAAGGGGGTGCAATATTTGTCAACATGGAAGGAGATGGTCAACACACCATGCTGCTTTGCCAGAGATAGTCTGCACCCCTCCCCTCTAGGCTTTCAAATATTAGCTAAAACATTGTCTTCCCCATAGTGCCTAGGCAAGTGACACTTTTTCTGTAAAAGCACAATTGAAATCTCACCAATACCTAGTTACACACAGGACAACTAGTTTGCAGTGACAAGCACTGCTCCCAGAGTTCCAAACCAGATACTACTGATATTGCTTTATGTTCTCACTCCAACTGTCTAATCAATAAAAAGGGTCTGATGTTCATCGTGTTTCACTGTTGCAGTCATCACTGTAGGATTCTTCCTGCCGGCAGGCAGCCCTCAGTCGGCCAGAATCCCAAAGTCTGGGTCCGACGTCGGCTGTGCACTCACCCTCCCTGACATCAGTGCCCCAGGGGTACAAAGCTCCCAGCCAACGCCATGCTTTCCAGTCTTTCTTGCCACGTGGTGGAAGCAGTTCGCAAGTGCCGGTCGGCTGACTCCTGTTATTTTCGGTGCTTCGTACCGAAGACATTCTTCTTTTCAAAGCTAAGTACCCCGTTGGGGAAACTTTTTTCTTGCTCCAGACCGATGTCAGAAAAAGTTAATAATTGTATTTCATGTGGGAAGCAAATACCTCATAAGGATTTTCACTCTTACTGTATTCCTTGTCTAGGCCCTGACCACGATGTAGCTAGTTGTCGGTTTTGTGCTAGATTTAATCAACGTACTATTAAACGGGGATACGATTTTGCCTTTCATTACTTTGGGAGGTGATTTAATTATAACATGTCGTCGGACACGCTTCCGACTACCGGAGTTCATAAAAGGCGCAAGGATAAGGATAGGCCTCCGAGGTCCAAATCAGGACAGTTTACAATCAGAGCCAGCTGCCCATTTGGCCGTCGTCAGTGAGGTGCTTTCGCAGCCCCTGTCATCGGCCATTACAGAACCGCTTGCCGAAACGGACTCCCACGAGGAGCCAACTAGGCCTTCGGATACTCCAGGTGCAGGACCTTCGGATAATGCTGCCTCGGATGGGTCCGGAGCCACTGTGCAGGTACCGGCTTCCGAGGGGGTTTTCAGGCCTACGCAGCTTCAGGTAAAGACAAAGACTCCTTCTAAAACAAAGACTCAAGCCCAGGCCTCCTCTGATCCGGGACCTAAATCTCAAAAACAAATGCTTAAAATGGCAGAGGACTTGCTAACTATGATTAGGGGATCCCATCACCCTCCAGACAAAAGGCCAAGACAAGAATTGGATTATGAATCCTCTGATCAGATATCTATCTCTTCAGTGTCTTCCTCTGAACAGGATTATACTTTCCCTCCTTATGAGGATTCTGATGCTGAGGAATCCATTCCTTCAGCTTCTCCTCCTGAAGATTATTCCTTTGGGGAACTTTACATGATATGAGGGAACATTTTCACTGGGAAGGACAGGAGTACTCTGAATCTAAGAGAAGGCTTAGGGATTTCCTTCTTCTTCCCCAACACAGACCCCTGGCTATTCCTCCTATTTTGGATATTGTGGATGATGTCTTTTCTGAGTCTAATTTAACCCCAGACTCCTTTCCTCCGGCCCCTGCTAAACCTGATAGATATTACAGAGTCCCTGACTCCCACCAGTTTCTATTTAAAAATCCTACTGCTGATCCAGAAACCATTTCTCAGGGTCCTAAGGGTGTTAAGGCCACCACTGCTAAGAACCCTATTCCGTCAGATAACGATTCTAGAGCTTTGGAGAGATGGGGCAAAAGAGTGTACACTTCTGCTACTTTATCTATTAGGGCTTTAAATTGTCAATTTCATATGTTGAAATATCAGCAATACCTTTTGTCTGTTATGAAACAAAAACTGTGTACCATTTCTGCATGTGCAGACAATAAGGAATTACAAGATTTGATGCATGCTACTGAGCAGGTGGGGAAACATACCTTACACTGTGGTTTTGATGCTTTGGAGGCCTCTTGCAGGGCGGCTGCCACTGGCACGGTCATTCAAAGGCATGCTTGGTTAAAGGAACAAAATTTGCCTGATCAAGTAAAAGCAAAATTACTGGATGCTCCTGTTCAACATAATGTTTTGTTTGGGTCTAAGGCAGAAGAGGTTATATAGAAAATGGAGGATAAGGCAAAATCCATGCAAACGGTTAAGGATTTCTTACAAGTTCAGCCTCCTAGATTTAGCAGAAATGGCCAGCTAAAAATTGGTCCTTTCCCAGCTCGGACAGGCCTCAGAGGGGTAGATATAGGCGCCCCAAAGGGAGGGCCCAAGCACAGACCTCTTATAGACCTAGACAGTGGAGTGCTTCCATCCCCAGGGGTGGAGAAGATAGGTCTCAACCTTATAGGAAACAGGCTCAATGACTCCCCCTACATGGCTCCAGGAACCTCTCTCCTGGAAGCTCCTCTGGGAGGAAAACTTTCTCTTTTTCACCGAAATTGGACTTGCATAACCCAAGACAAGTGGGTTCTGGATGTAGTTTTAAGAGGTTACAAATTCCACTTTCACACCTTACCAAAACCAAATGGATGGCCAGACCTACCAAAAACTCAATGGGCTGAGGCATTAAAACAGGTGATGTCCGTCATGGCTATGAGGGCCATAGAACTGGTTCCAAATTCAGAGACAGGACAAGGCTTTTATTCAAGACTCTTTCTAGTTCCCAGAAAGCAAAATACTTGGAGACCCATCCTGGATCTGTCAGTCTTGAATACTTTCCAGGAGATACCAAAGTTCAAGATGCTTACTCTGCAGCAGCTCCTGCCAATGTTGAGCAAAAATGCATGGATGGTGACATTGGACTTAAAGGAGGCTTACCTACACATTCCTATCAGACAGGAGTGCAGAAGATACCTCAAATTCAAGGCAGGCTCGAAACATTACCAATTCTCTGCGCTGCCCTTTGGCTTGTCTACTGCGCCCAGGGTCTTCACCAAGTGCCTGGCACCAGTAGTAGCTTACTGCAGACTCAAGGGAATTCAAATTTACCCTTATCTGGACGACTGCCTTATTCAAGCAGACAGCAAGGACATTTTACTCCAGCACCTGGAATTTGTTTAGAATCTACTCAAGTACCTGGGATTCACTGTGAACGTAAAAAAGTAAATTTGGCACCCACTCAACAGATAACTTTCCTGGGTGCTCTTTTAAACACAACAACCCAGATGGCATTCCTGATGCCAGAAAATCAACTACAGCTGGCTTCAACTTTCAAAAGCCTGGCGTTAATGTCTCCGCTAACTGCAAGGAAATTCCTGCAGGCTTTGGGTTACATGGCTTCCTGCATCCTACTCATACCATATGCAAGACTGCATATGAGGAAGATACAATGGTACCTAAAAAGCGTATGGTCCCAGCATTGTCACAGTCTGGAAACAGTGATTGCTGTCTTGCCTTGCCTGCAAAAGGAATTCCATTGGTGGGCCACGGCATGTCTTCAAAACAAAGGGAAAGCCTTCAGTCTACCTCCAGCCTACCAAGTGATGACCACGGACACCTCGGATTATGCATGGGAAGCCCACTTGCAGGGGAAAGGCCTGCAAGGTTTTTGGACAGAGGATCAGAAGCATCTACATATCAATTTAAAAGAGATGTTAGCTGTGCAGAATGCCCTCTTGGCTTTCAGGGATCTTTTACAGCCAGGGCAGCTACTGATATGGACAGACAACACCACAGTTATGTGGTACATAAACAAGCAAGGGGGTACACACTCATACCCCCTTTGCAGACTAGCCATGACTCTATGGAACACAGCACTAGCTTGCAAGGTGGATCTACAAGCTCAATTCCTGCCAGGGAAACAAAACACTCTGGCAGACAGCCTGAGCAGGAACCTGTCAGACCCACACGAGTGGATGCTAGACACCCAAATATTCAAGATGATTACAGAAGCCTGGGGCTGCCCGGACATTGATCTATTTGCATCTCCCCACAACTACCAGTTACAGACTTTTTGCACAAGGACATATCACAAGCTAGCATGGAAAGTAGATGCTCTCTCATTCAGTTGGAGGAACCTCTCGGGGTATGCCTTTCCACCACTACCTCTTCTACCAGGGGTGTTATTAAAAATAAAACAGGACAAACCAAAGCTGATCTTACTAGCCCTGAATTGGCCTCGACAGTTTTGGTACTCAACACTGATAAATCTATCCCAGGAACCTCCTTGGATTTTACCTCAGATTCCAAATCTTTTGTCTCAACATCAGGGCCAGGTCCTGCACTCTCATATCAAAACTCTCAGCCTGGCAGCCTGGTGTATTCAGGGTCTATAATTAATCCTACCCTTTCCAAACAGGTCATGGATGTTATCTTAGAAGCCAGAAGGCCTAGCACTAGGAAATCTTATGCAGGTAAATGGAAGAGATTTTGCACCTGGATGCATGCTCAGGAATCAGATCCTCACATTCCAAATATTCCATTGATTTTACATTACTTAACAGATATGTTGCATAAGGGTTTACCTTTTTCTTCCATAAAAATACATGCCTCAGCTATCTCTGCACATTATAATACAGATCCTCCAATTTTTTTCACATCCACTTCTGAAACAATATCTCAGAGGAGCAAAGAATTTAAGGCCCCCTAGGACTCCACCCATTCCTGCCTGGGACCTCAATTATGTCCTGGGAAAACTTACTCTGCCTCCTTTTGAGCCTGCTGCCACATCTGATATAAAGTATTTATCATGGAAGACTGTTGTCCTACTGGCTTTAACTTCAGCCAGGAGAGTTTCGGAGTTACAAGCGCTCATGGCTGTGGAACCTTACATTATTTTTCATCAAGACAGGGTTTCTTTGAGGACTAACCCTACTTTCATGCCTAAAGTGGTTTCTAAAGTGGCTTTAAACCAAACTATTCACCTGCCAACTTTTTTCTCTAATCCACAAAATAAGGGGGAGAGGATCTTGCATTTTTTGGACGTGCACAGGCAGCTTCGCTTTTACCTGGACAGAACCAAGGATATTAGGAAAACAGAACAACTGATTGTTTCTTATGCAGCAAATTCCCAAGGCAAAGCTATTTTAAAACAGACAATTTCTAAATGGATTGCTCATGGAATCAGATTTTGTTACTCTCATCATGGAAAGCAAATCCCAGGAGAAATTACGACTCACTCTACCAGAGCTGCTGCTACTTCAGCTGCCTTTCTCAGGGGAGTCCCTACCAAAGATATTTTGGAAGCTGCAACTTGGAGTTCAGTGCATACTTTCTCTAAGCACTATAATCTCCCTCTTTATTCTAAGTCTAGGGCAGGCTTTGCTTCTGCAGTCTTGCAAGGCCTTCTAGTCGCCCCTTCTACTCAATAACCACCACCCTTTATCTCATCTTTGGGATTCAACCCTACAGTGATGACTGCAACAGTGAAACATGATGAACATAGTACAGTTGTGTACACTTACCATAAATGTAAATGTTCGAGTGTCTTCACTGTTGCAGTCTAGAATCCACCCTCCTGTCCCCTCTTATACTTTTATTGGTGTGGTTCCCTGCTTCACCCTTCTTCTGAGGTGTATTTGCTACAGGGTATGGGGTTTGTTGTATGTTACATTTTTGTTTTACTTTTAGCCTTTACTTTTGGGCACCTGACATCTGGGGCAAGAAAAACTGGAGAACATGGCGTCGGCTGGGAGCTTTGTACCCCTGGCGCACTGACGTCAGGGAGGGTGAGTGCACAGCTGATGCCGGACCCAAACTATGGGATTCTGGCCGACCAAGGGCTGCCTGCTGGCAGGAAGAACCCTACAGTGATGACTGCAACAGTGAAGACACTCGAACATCTACATTTATGGTAAGTGTACACAACTGTACTTTTCCATGGATATGAACTTTCACACTATCTCCGTTACTAGCTTTGTGGATATGTGCATGCTGAGGCAATGTAGAAATTGCCTCATGTTTACTGACAACCAGTTAATTCTCAAACAAACTGATATGGCGTGTGAGAGATGTATTTACACAATGTCACTGGAGGCAAAGTTCTCCCATAAAAGTAGTCCTAATGTCAATAACGTTGTCAGTAGTACACACACCATTCAAAGCAAACACCTAGACCACATATCCTAAGGCACTTAAATGTAACCTTCTAAAAACCCCAAACACCTCCTAGATGAAGTACACATAACAAACAACCCTCAGCAGCCCAGAATGCACTATTTCAAAACAACACCCACATCAACACATACACCCACATCTCATGGAGCATCTACTTCTAATGCCATAAGGCAAGCCACTACACAATCCAACATTCTGGTCATTAGAGACTCCATTGTGAGACACAATGATGTCAATATCACCAGGCTGAGTAAGGAGAAAGTCATGGTCACTTGCTTATCAGGGGCTAGGATCTGCCACATTACGCATGCATTCAGGTCATTGGACCACAAGTACCAGTATGCCTCAGTCATAGTCCATGTGGGTGTAAATAACCTGACACATATATGAAGAGAGACATGATGGAGTTGTCAGAATGTGTGTCTCAGGCTGGTATGAGCCTAGCATTGAGTAGCATTTTACCTTCTCCAAGCTTAGTTTCAGCTGTCATTCTAAGGGGGTGCAATATTTGTCAACATGGAAGGAGATGGTCAACACACCATGCTGCTTTGCCAGAGATAGTCTGCACCCCTCCCCTCTAGGCTTTCAAATATTAGCTAAAACATTGTCTTCCCCATAGTGCCTAGGCAATGCCAAACTGAAAGTGCTTCCAACATAGCAAATCAAAGCCAAGAAAATCTAAAGGTATTACTGCTCAGTGCTAAAAGTATAAATAAAAAACCTCCACTCCCTAAAAGCTCTCTTCACCCTAGAGAATTCTGACCTCTGTGCAGTCACTGAGATGGTTTAAAGGTGCAGAGATCACAACAAAAGTGCAAGGTTATAATGCCTTCCACACATTTAGACAAGCTACTACACAGACAGGGATATAGGTGGAGGCGTCTTGATTTACATCATAAATAAATATACCTCAAGGCTGATCCAACAGGACAATGCACTTGAGCTGCTCCATGTTCATATCACCATAAGAAAAATCCAATACCACTTCCTTGCAAGCTATAGGACCCCCCCCCCCCCTCTGTGACACAGGAACCCATACCATGTATTTAAACTTATTGGAAACACTCACCATCCAACCCAATACCATATTCATTGGCGACTTTAATTACCCCACTATTAGCTGGAAATCTTATATGACACCAAACGTACAGATATAGGGATTCCTGGATTTTTGTAAACACAAACTCCCTGGACCAGATTGTCAATACACCAACCAGGGGTGCAACTGTACTGGATTTGGTTCTTACAAATATGGAAGAGTGCTGCACACCTCCTAGTGTAATGTCTTCTGTGGTAAGGTCAGACCACAAAATGATCTCCTTTGAAATAAAAATAAAACCTGTCCCCCCCCAGCTAACCTTGGAATATTCAGGAACTACTCTAAGGCTAACTTCCTGCTATTAAGTGATAACCTGGCAAAATTTTCAAACCCCCATAGAGCCTGAGAATACTGCTGCCTATGCAGAAATGATCACAGAAACCCTATACATGCATGTTAATGGCTGCATAGAGGCAGCTGAACCCATCAGGAAGAAGTACAGAACTAACTCAAAAAACAAGCCATCCTGGTGGAATCACAAAAACAATAGGCTGTATAACAGAAGGAAGAAAATCATGGCAAAAATTAGGAGGTGCAGTTTCCAGATGGATAAAAGCACTCTCAACAAATTAATCAAACAACTCAGAGGACAAATAAAGTCTGCCAAAGCCAATTCTGAAGTAAATTTAGCCTCCCAAGACAAGGACAACCACAAAGTATTCTTTATCTATGTCCACAACCTCAAAGGCAATACACAATTGTGTGCAGAGCTCATTGTACATGGAACCATCTATACTGCATCAATTCCAGTGTATAGTATAAACTATACACTGGAATTGATGCAGACAGAGTTTATAGTCGTTTAGAAGAAAACTCAATTATGGCAATAAAAGAAAGTGATATGGAGCAAAGGATCATTTGTTGTTAAATAAAGTTATAGTGGAAAACTGTAAAATGGGGAAGAATCTAAGTATGGCATGGATTGACTATAAAAAAAGCATTTGATAGTATCCCACATTCATGGATACAAGAGTTTTTAAAAATATATAAGATACACCCTACACTGATCGACTACATTACAGTGACCATAAAACAGTAGCAGACCACTTTGCAATTAAGCCATTGTAAAAGACAAATTATTATTCCAGGGATAAAAATTCAAAGGGGGATATTCCAGGGTGACTCTCTGTCACCGCTGTTAATCTGTTTGCCCTTAAACCATTAAGCTGTCTACTTAACAGCTTAGACCATGGCTATAATTTGGCTCCTAGAAAACAGCAAAGTGTAAAGACTTCTCATCTTCTCTTTGTCAATGATTTAAAACTGTATAGTTCATCAGATGAGGAACTGAAAGCACAACTCCAACTTTTTCAGATGATATAAGAATGTCGTTTGACCTTGATAAATGTGCAGAAGCAACCTTTAAAGCAAGAAAACTGCAGAAACAAGAAAACATCAGTTTGTGACAAGAATGTGATATAAAAGAACTTGAGCAAGAGGGAGTGTATAAATATTTGGGAACTGATGAAGGATCAGCAATAAAACATGAACAAATGCGAAAAAACTTAGTAAAGAATACTTTAGAAGACTTAAATTTAGCCTGAAAACAGCGTTGACATCTAGAAACAAAATCCAAGCTATAAACCAATTTGCTCTTCCTGTCCTAACTTACAGTTTTGGAGTGATTGACTGGCCCCAAAACGTGTTGGATAGATTAGATAGGAAAACAAGAAGGATGCTCCATGCTCACCAAATGATTTAAAAAATCAGTGCATACCAAATTTATATATTCCCCATTCTGAAGGAGGGATTGAAAGTGATTACATGTATAGATCTGCAATCGTGGGACTCCACACATATCTGCTGACCTCACAAGACCCAAACGTAGTGAAAGTTTTGAAACATGAAGAGAATAAATCTAAGATGACCTCTCTGCTTAATCTAGCAGAAGCATATCGGCATCAAGCAGGAATGGAAATCAAACCAGAAGTAGATAAAAATCAGGCAGTAACTGAATGTGTCAAAAAAACAAAAGAAAGAATATAAAATGAAAGACCAGATGAGAAGGCAAGAAATGTGGAAAATGCATAAATATACTTGCAACTATAGAAAATTTCTGGAAGAACCTCATGTTGATCAGGAATGAATGCAGGAATGGTTAAGGAGAGGCAAATTCATACCAAGAGATGAAAGGTTAATATTGGCGGCCCAAGATAGTGGGCTACAAACACGCTGGTTTACAAAGTCCATTGAACATGTGGGAGAAACAGACAAATGTAGGTTTTGTAAAACTGAATTGGAAACAGTCGCACACCTCATTGTTGGTTGTTTCATATTAATGGCAGACAAACTGTATACTGAAAGGCATAACAATGTGGCAAGATTGTTGCACTGGGGATTGTGCAAACATTATGGTACTGAAGTGGCCGAAAAACACTGGAAACGAGTCACAAAGCTTCATAGAAAATGATGAAGTTTACATCACATAGGATCATCCATTACCAACAGTTCAAAAGATAGATGCTAGAAAACTGAATATAGTGGTCCATGAAAAGAAGACAAAAGTAACATTGATCATTGAAATCGCCACACCCAGTGATTACAGTGTCTTGCATACAGAGAGACACAAAGTCATAAAATATCAGGAACTGCAGGCAGAAATGAGAGCAATGTGGAAGAAAGATACCCAGACAGTTCCAATAGTAGTAGGAGCAACGGGTCTTATAAAAAAGAATCTACAATCATATTAAGATATGTTACCAATACATGTAACCCCGTGTAAATTGCAGAAGGAGTCATTACAAGGCACATTGTGGGTGCTGCCAAGATACTTTGTCTGACATCAAAGATTGAAACAATACTAATTTCATGAACTTTAATCATACTTTGACTTAAGAATGGGGTCCATTCCTGTCATGGTATTAGAAACCCAAAAGACTTGGAGAAATTAAAGAAGTGAAAAGCCAGAAGATATAGCAAACATACTAGCCAACAAATTCAGCTCCAACTTTACCCCTCTCTCTCCCTCAGTTGTCCCTCAGGAAATACCATCAAACATAACTTCCCCTGGTCTCACTAGGGAACAGGTCCTTAATGTTCTCTATAAGGCCAAGAACATGCATTAATGGGCCCATACAATATCCCAGGATGCCTTCTAATTAACATGAAACATGACCTATCAGGTTGTCTGGAATTGCTATTTAACTGTAACCTCCAAACAGGCTTTGTGCCTATTGAATGGAGAACAGTGGCAGTCATCCCTCTGCAGAAAGGTGGGCCATCTACAGACCCTGGAAACTACAGACCGATAAGTCTCACTAGTCTCACATGCAAAGCTATGGAAAGAATTATCATGGAAATGATCGATAATGATGTAGTAAACCTCCAGACACTGGACTCAACTCAGTGTGGTTTCGTCAAGGACAGATCATGCCTACTCACACCTGGTGGACTTCTTTGAAAAGGTCACCAAAGCAATGAATGAGGGCAAAATGACTCACACTGCCTCCCTTGACCTGGCCAAGGCAATTGACACAATACCCTACTTGGGCATTATTGACAAACTGAAGAGTTTAGGTACAAACTCTTACATCACCCAGTGTTTAGCTAGGTGGCTCACAGCAGGACCCAGGAAGTTAGAATTAGGGAGTCCACCTCTACAAATAGTCCAGTCACAAGTGGAGTCCCTCTGGGACTGGTCCTTGGACCACTTCTTTTTGGCATTTACGTCTATGAAGTCAAGACCAATATCAGTGGCCTCTGGCTGACTAAATGTGCAGATAACTGCAAATTAGAAGCTGTCATTGAATCTCACACCAACACAAATGTTCTCCAGGAAGGGCTGACACAGACAAACAACTGCTGTCAGAGTCATGGACTAAAATGAAATGCTAAGAAATACATAATAGTATCTTTCAGGAAGTCATCCTCATTGGCAACTCTCATATTGACAACATACCCCTAAGAGTTGACCCAGTAGTCAGGGATTTGGGGATACACATAGTAATCTAACCTTTGACCATCACATGTCTACAGTAGTGAGGAAATCATTCGATGTTGCGCAACTTATAAACAAAAGTATGTCATCTAGGTCCATGGAAGTCATTGTTCAACTGTATTCAGCATTCATCAGACCTATCATTGAGTACATTGCTGCCTTTGATATGTACCTAACCAGGCATATCCAACAACTGGAATGTCCGCAAAGGTTCTTCACTAAAAGAATACAAGGTGTAAGTAGTATGTCCTTTGCGGGTGTAAGTAACATGTCATTTGCAGACCACGTGAAGACCCTATTCCTGTATTCTGTCTCTTACAAGCTGTTAAGGGGAGAACTATACCTGGCACACAAGGCATTGTCAGACCCCACTCTACTGGACCTCCTGCTTATCTGCAAAACAAACAGCACCAGTGGGTGGGATATCCACTAAGCTGGTAACAGAGATAGTAGGAGTTGGAAAGTTCATATCCAAGGCAACAGACCCTTTTTTATTAATTAGACAGTTGGAGTGAGAATATACAGCAATATTAGCAGTATCGGGTTTGCAACTCTGGGGGTAGTGCTTGTCACTGGAAACTAGTTGTCCTGTGTGCAACTAGGTATTGGTGTAATTTCAAGGGTTCTTTTACAGGAAGAATGCCACTCAAGGTGTCTGTGTCTATTCATGGCACTGCCAAACACTTGAGATGAAACTAATAAGTAGAACCTGATGATTTATGGATGCAGTATTTAGGGTGACATTCTGAAGTTAGAAACAAATCAAGCAGTTCTTACTGAAAAAAAATAATTAGCTTGTCAAGAATGATGATGAGGGAAGTCACATGAATGGCTACTGACTGGCTACTACTAATGCTGGTCTTACTACAGCTTCACTCTGCTGGGATACAATGTTATTGTACTTCTTCTCTCACCAGAAGCCAATCATTAGCACCAATCCCAAGGTGATCCACAGTCTTGTCTCACATGATACAAGGGTCTGTAGGCATGTTTTAGCCTTTTCCTGGTAGATAGCTTGAACAGCGACCAGACCAGTCAGAAACGTCAAGCTCAGACACTCACTGCGCAATCAGAAACAATCATGAATCAATGCACTTTGCTCCTTCTCTCACCACGAGCAAAATATAAGCACAAATTCCAAACTGGCACCTGTGAAGCAGTTTTAAGGCTTTCTGGTGATAAGCAGTCTCCATGAAACAATGTCCCTGTGCTCCTTCTCTCCTCAGGAACAAAACAGAAGCACTAATCCCAAGATGACTACTGAGAGGCAAAATGTGGGCTCTCCAATAGTTGGTGGTCTTGGAGTATATGTTGCAGATTTTAAAGACAAGATTGAAAAATGGGTTAATATCCTAAGAGCTGCAGTGTGCACTAAGCAGTTAGATATGAAAAATGGGTTAACTAAGCTTTAGCTATCTGTAGGTGGATTGGACACTCCAAATTGGCTCTAGGCGTGAGTGCGTGCATGTGTGTGCCTTCTATGGAAAGTTGGGTGCTGAGCTGGCAACTCAACACCGTAAAACTCCACTTCCAGTCATGAGCACACAGGTGATCCACTGTGGTGACTCCTAACCGGGAAAAGCCGAAAGAAGAAGGAGCTTTAGCTATCTAAGTGAAGCACCACTTATTTTAAATGAGCAAGCTAGATTGGAGGGGGGGTGAGCACTTTGTATTCTGGTTCTATGAAATACAGTGGAATAGCCAGTACATTTAAATAGCTGAAGGGGAGTGACTTCACACAATGATAATTTTGTGCTTACTCACAACAGACAATGAAAGAGGAGCGGGGAGGAGCTATGTGGTCAAATTAACATAGGGGCATCTTCTGATTAACTGCTGTATTCATAGCACTTTCTTTAATCTGCTTTCTTTGTCACTGTTTGTTATATTCAGTGTTTATATTGCCCAACATTTCTGTAAGATAACACAAAATGTTTGATTTGTATCACTCAAGTACATCAGAATGGAGTGTGTCGATCTGTAACTTGTTATTTAAACATGAGTTTGAACCAGTTTACCTTATCTGTCTGTTTTAAGTATGCAGGGACCAGTGTAATGTAATCTCTGGTATGTAAAACAGACCGATAAGGTTAACAGATTCCAAACCTTGCTTAAACCTAAACCAAAGTTGGTTATGCTCTTCCTACTCACCTGGTAAAGTCTTCTTCCCAGACCTCTCTTAAACAATAACTCCACACTTTCTAGTCCATCTGTCTTACCTCATAAAGTTTCTTCAGCTCTCAAACTGTCACTTTCTCATTGATTTCTCCCCTCGCCAATCATAAACCCACCACTGCCAAACTGTCTTACTTATCCTTTTATCAGATATCAGAGATCAGAATGTTAAATTATTTCATTACTATCTGAATCTGTAGAAAACACTCTGTTCTATTTATTTACTTCCATACAGTGAACAGGTATGTACACTATTTCTCTTTGAATTTCATTTTCTAGAGATGCATATCCAGAGAATGTAAATTTCTTTTCCTTTTCTAGGTACATACACTCCCTTTATTTATCTGAAAAAATGTACAATGTTCATATGAAATGTACTGCACATGTAAAAATGTAACTGCAGATCTTTTCTCCCTGGGCCTTCTCTGAAAATGTTTTTTTTTTTTTTTGTGCAGTTGGATCTTTCCGGTAAAAAAGACAAATAAATATACTCAATTTGTATCCAAAAGCAGCATTTTATACTGTAGGTCTTTTTAAATTATA
>NC_056748.1:12862313-12977313 GCF_019279795.1 Protopterus annectens
TGGATTGATTTGAGGGCTCAAAGTTGACAGAGATGGCATTTAAGTATATTAATTTCGTAACTGGAAGGTGAGCTGAAACAATTAATTATTCAAATGCCAGACATATAAACAAGGAAAAGGAGACTGAGAAGAACAGTAAATAGTAAAATATGTGAGTGTCGGGGGGGTCTACCATTATTTGAGAGAATAGCTTGTAAAAGTGTTTGGGCTAATGGCTCAATTGGAAATTACTAGGAAAAAGGGGCATTCCCCAATAGATCCATTTAAGATGTGGAATTATTAAAATGTAAGGATTCTGCTCATGTTAATACTTGATAATAAACCAGAATAAAGAACTCCAAATTCATGCATGCTAACAGCTGGTTACATTAACTAAGTCAATAAAGGTGGCTGCCCCTGCATTGAGGACAATTTAGTCCCATTTGCTTTGCATTGTTTATGCAATGGTCTGCTGTTAAAGTGGAACTCACTTACGTATATTGTATCTGAATGAAAGATCTCATTTCAAAGAGCTTTGGCTGTAGGGCTTGTGAAATTGACACTGGTGTGTTAGATGGTTCAGCCCATCAAAAGTTTTTCAAGGCTGAAAACTATCTATATTCTCCCATAATGCATAGGCATTCAAGAAACTTCTACTTATTTATCACTGATAAAAATCGCATTTCATTTAAATGACCCAGGCAGCTAGTTAAAAAGTTTTAGATATTTTCCTTAAATTTCTTCTTCCAGTTAGTGATGTGGGTCACTATTTTTTTTTAACCAGATTTTTGCCTTTTTTTCTAATTCATCTCTAGCTTTGCACCTAGTCATTTGTTACAGATTCTATAATCAAATTCCTTTGTAGCAAGCAGGTTTCCCTTGCAGTTGCACACCCTAAATACTTACTCTGTCTTGGAGTTTCTCATGAAAGGGAAATAAAAGGTATGTGGTCTGCAGGGACTTTAATGACACTTCCCACAGGCATTTAAAGTAGTTTACAACTTCTAATTGGTTCAGTGCCTTTAGCACTTTGAGTCTGAGCCTTTAACCTCCATGATTTCACCTTCACACACGTCTGTAACAAAACACCTCAGTAACTCTAGAGATAAAGATAAAAAGGAGGCTAGAGAGGATATGTTTTCTTAAATATTGCACCTCTTAAAAGTTGCTGTGCAGAAACTTGTGTCAGAGTTATTCTGATTTTTGATCCCACCTACCATTTTAGTAGTTCCCAACTGTAATGCTTGTTAAGGCCCAGGAGGTCATTGTGACAGATGTTCTCCTATCAAGTGGCTTCTCCCTCTCTGGGTGCCTAGGTGCTGGCTGGAGTATCCCATTTCATTATCCCTTTCAGGAAGATAACTCCCTCTTTACTCCCTGAAATAAACTATGTCTGCTTGATATCAGATTTAAAAAGTTAGCCTTTCCAGCATTGTTTGTGTCTTAGAACCCGGCTATGGGCTGATAGATATTTCTTCTTCTTCCTTTAATGCTCACTTTTTGCCCCTTACACTGGTCAATAGATGCTCACTCCTCTGCCACTAATTTAGCTGGCACCTTTGTCATCACCACTTATCTCCTGATGCCCAGTCTCAGTAGTACATGCTTCTGCGTCTCCTATCACAGGAGTACTAGGCTAACTGCCCTCATGGGCCATATTAGCCCTAACCAGTTACCCCTGTTACAATCAAACCCTGCACCTTGTATTTGTAAAGTAAATACCTTAATTATTATGCCAACCTCCCAATTATCAGTTCCACTAGAATCTTTTTCTAATTTGTTGGCATGGTTAATCCCGCTAGTCCATCAGCTTCTTTTCAGGGGAGACCTGAGGTGATATTTATAGTAACTAAGGGAAATTTGGCCAGGGCACTGGGGAACTTCCTCTAATATCTTGTCCATTTCTGGCACAGAGGAGACGGGGAAGATCAGCACCATAGATTATGTGAATAGTGTGATATGCAGGGGAGCAGCAGCACTGCAAAGGACGATAAAACTGATAGAAATGAAGAACATGAGGAACAACGAGGGACAATTAATTGAATGTGATAAGATAAGATGCTTTCAGTGTAGAGAAAGAGGGCATTCTGTGAGGGATTGTATAATGAAATGTTATAAATGCCACAAAGAGTGAAATTTCTGGATGGAATGTGATTTAAATGGGGAAAATGTTGGCTTTGAAGCAAAAAATGCTGAATATGATGACAATGAAATTTTGTAAATAAAGATGGCAGGGAAAAAGGAAATGACAATACTTTGGACAGTGAAAATATATCTGATGTCGAGGAGCTAAAAAAGAAGGAGAACAAGGTGGTGATGCAGAAGATAGTGTGAGAAGAATTAGCTAGTGGTTTTACTACGAATAAAACATTTAATGCTTTGCTAAGTGAAAATAGTGAAACAGAAAATCAAGGTCAATTGAGTACGGTAAAACCATGAATTCAATTGTTAAACACTTAACAGAAAGGGAACAGATGATACAGGTAAAATCCTTTAAGGAGAGAAAATTATACAGAAGTAACATCAGAAAAAAAAAAACAGATGATACAGGTAAACTCCTGTAAGGAGAGGAAATTATACAGAAGCAATATTAGTTAATGTTGACAGTTTAATAAAACATATGAAAAGATTGTTAGTTTACTGATGTGTGAAACAAAATGTCCTGATGCGGTATACTTATTTGACATTAAATCTCTGAATGCACTAAAAGGAAACAGCAGTGCTGTGGAGAAAGGAAATTATATGGAATTTTGGATTACAAATTTGTGCAATTATGCAGTTTGTTGAAACATAAGGAAGATGTAACTATGGATCATATAATAAAGTCAGGGGAGAGCATCAACAATAGATACAAATGTCAGAGAGAGAATAATAATTCTTATGGTAATATATGCATTCACAGATATTAAAAATGAGAGGAATTATCAGAAGAAAAAACTCTATATATATTATTGTTAGTATGAATAATGTTGTCATGTGATATGTAAACTGTAATCTAGGGATAAGAGAAAACAAACAAAGGATGTAGTGAAAATTAAAGATATAATAAGCTCTGGAAATCTGTTAGCTGGGAAGAAAAGAGACTCTACATATGAGAGACAAATTGTGTTTTGTTTTCAGGTACTTTGAGAATAATTTATAATGTTTTTTGCAGGCAAAAGTTTCTGATCACTCGGCTATGTAGGCATAGCACTAATATGATTAGACAAGAAAAAAATATAATGGTATATGGAACAAATATTGAAAAGACGTTTTACAACAAGAGCCCTTAGAAGTATTGATAGATCATATAACAATGTTGTCATTTTATATGTTTATAAAGAAAAATACAAAAAATGCATATACAGTCGAGGACAAATTGTATGAAGATAAATCATTGTTATAAGGAAATTCAGTCATACGTGTTTTATTTATAGAAAATATTTTTGAATATAGCAGAAAAGAGAGCTCCATGAACAAAATAAAGAATAAAACTGTATTAAGAAGACACCTGTGTGTAGTGCAAGGTAAGAAGGAGGAAGAATCTCCCTTTTTGGAAAAAAACCCCAGAAATAATGGGGGAAGGAAGGACATATATTACTGGACAAGAGGAATTGTGAAAGAAGTGAAAATCTATTTACCAAAATGTATGCTAATGGAAAAAGAAAGAAAGAATGAACAAATATGGAGAATAAAGAAGACTGACGGAAGAAATTAATATTATTTTGTTAAGTCAAATAACAAATATAAGAGTTGTCTGTGGCACTAAAGAAAACAAAAGATAATACAGCATCAGGGGACAGATGGCGTGGATTACACGTTTTACAAAATATTGAGAGAGAACAAAATGTGGTATTTATAAATATAAAGGAATATCTGAAGGTAAATTTTGTGAGGAAATTATTAATTTAATATGGAAGAAGGGAGAGGAAGAGTGTGTGAGAGAGAGAGAGAAAATTTACAAAATTTAGACAAGTGATACTGAATAATACAGATTATAAAATAATGAAAATTATGCAAGTATGGATTGAGAAAGTTTTAGAAAATATATGGAAACAAGGGATATCTTTAACAAAAATAGAGAACTTAAAGAGATCACAGTTATATTAAAGGAAATGATTAATCATATTTTGTTCAGAGAAGAACATGCAGGATTATTAGGATGTTATTTTGCCAGAGAATATGACAATGTAAGCCAGGAGCAGTTATGGATGATCATGGAAGCATACAGAGTATATATAAGAGGATAATTAGGTTTATAAAATCAGTATATGAAAAGAATTGTGCAAGGATAATTATTAATGGGGTGGTTAACTTAATATAAACAAATAGAAACGGAGTCAGATAAGGCTACTCTATGAACAACTTATTGTTTTCACTGATTTTGAATGCAGCAACAACAACAGATTTGTCCCTCTGCTCCACTTTAGTAATATTTGCTAACCATAAACTTGCCCTGCTCCTAACCCTAACCTGCATCTTAAATTACAAAAAACCCTTCCTAGAACACTACCACTATGCAAGACAGCTTGAATACTCACCACAAGTGTACACACACACACACACACACACACACACACACACACACACACACACACACAGTCTCTAAACTATTGGCTGACCTAACCCCAACACTAAACACTTACAATCACACACACTTAATCTATCCCCTTAACTAACCCTTACTGTAAACCTAACACACACACACTTTTACAGACAGACACAGACATGCCTACTACACATCCCACTTACCTGTTTCAAAAAAACACACCCGATAAAACACCCATTCAATAAACCAGACATTTCATAGAAAAACACTGCAATTCTGCACATTGGCCAATTGGATATATGGATATATATATATATATATATATATATATATTTTATATATATATATATATATATATATATATATATATATATACACACACACACACACACACACACATATATATATATATATATATATATATATATATATATATATATATATAAATATGTATGTATTTATAGATAGATTGAGAGATCAAAAATTAGTTTTCACATAGGAACTACATATGTCATTTGTTCTGCCACTGCTTCTTAACGTCAGTGGCAGCTTGTTTAGTATTCTGTTTACTATGAGCCTCTGTACTTAACCCATCCACCTATTAATTAATTCACTGTTTATAACTATGCTATTCATTTGCAGACCCTGCTTTTAAGCTTGTGCTTCCCCGGTTGTAAAGAAATCATTAATTATTTCCTTAAATATAATTAAATAGATGGCCTTCTGAGTGTAAGCGATGCATAATTTCAGTGCAATGTACAATTATCTAGTTTATCTCAGTACTTGTCTAGTTTTAGTTTTCTGAATGCTACTTGACTGTACTGCCCTGTACCAGTCCCTTTAAGATGTTACTGTATCCTTACCTTCCCTGTACCCCTGCAGGTTTTATATATATATATATATACACATACATATATATACATATATATATATATATATCTATATATATATATATATATATATATATATATATATATATATATATACACACACACATATATATATATATATATATATATATATATATATATATATATATATATATATATACACACACATATATATATATATATATATATATATATATATATATATATAGATAGATATATACTAAGGGTATTCAAAGTCCTCATATCGCCTGCAGCAAGGCACTGTCAGGTTTAATTATGCATTTGTTGCCTATTTAGTAAGAATATCAAATTGGACCTCTCCTGAAAGGAAGCCACTGGCTTAATGGGACCAAGGCATTCAACAAAATATAGATACAGATATATTAATCAATTATTTTTTTCCTGAAGTGGAACCCCTAAAACCAGATATTGGACTTTAGTTACTAGGTCAACAGTTATCTGGAGGATGGAATTACCTCTTCCATTTTCTGCATGAAATGTGTTTCTCCTGAGCTACTGCTGGCTTTCTCAGCTGCATTTTCATAATCTTAGGTGACAATAGTCAAAATACAGCTGGTATTCTATCAGTTTAATGTAAATGAAATGCGACAGGCAAACTGAGACGAGAAAGTAAACCAACACATATTTCATAAGGCATTTCTCTTTTAAATGCCTGGTTATTCAAAGGGAGATTTAGCACTGATAGGAAAGGTGTTACTTCTTTATTTCTGTAAAACTTCTGTTTCATGGCAACTGTGGTGTGAGAAGGAACTTCCCTTAGGTTGTCTCTTGCTGTAAAAGAAAGCATGCATGCTCAAGCAAAACTGAAAACAACTGGTGAGACTGAAGTAGCTTAGAATCATGAGTATGTTCCTGTTTTACTACTCATTATATGTGGGATTAAGCAATCCAAGATCATTTTATTATGCTATTCTACAGACAATGATGCAGATACTGAGGTAGTTTGAAGGAATACTGGACTAGTGTTTGCTGAAAATGGAATGACTGCTAATCAAAAACATATACAAAAAAGTAGTGTAGGAAGTTTTAGTTATCTAAAACATGACAAGGTAAACTACCCACTGTCAAATAACTATGCTGAAATATTAATTCACTGTGTTAAAACAGCTTTGAAAAAATTAAGCTATGGATGGCAATATCTTAGATATCAAACTAAAAATCCCAATTTGTTCTCCCCATCCATGATTACACCCTTTGTAATTAACACATATCTTGACATGATCATCCTAACCCTAGCAATAAAACCTGATTTAACCATAAGTAAGTCATCCTTTGCAGCTCTTGACCAATGGAAAATATGGCACAATAAAAGACATATTTATGAAAACAGACTCTGATATACTTCATGATCCAAATAAGTCTACCAAGGATATTTTCAATTAATCCCATGATAAGATTAACCTCTGCATATTCAAACTGCTAAAATACAGATATACAAGTAAAATAAGAAAAATTTGGTGGAATCACAACATCAGTATGATATATCACCAAAAAGATATTAGTTTTTAGACATCATAGTCATAAAATATATCTAGATCAAATAAAGTACAGAAATTATTTGAACCCCTGTATGTCTCAGAGATTGAAAAATAATAAGAAATAATAATAAAGGTATTCTTTAAACAGATCATAATAGTCAAATGAGAAAATTGTGAACATAATGGGCTGTCAATAAACAATGAAGTGATTATCTAGCCACAGGACACAGCAAATGTAGAAAAAAAACAAATGTAAATTTCACAAGAATCAAAAAAATATATGTCAAAGTGCTATAGCGGCAAAGACAGATGGATTCATATAGATATTAGGTGATCTTCCAAATTAAATTTGACAAAGTAACGTACTGCAAAGTTTAGGGTAAAGCTGTTTTTACAGGGAGACAAACTCCCCAGCCCCCATGTAAGAGGACACTCCCCTGAAATTATATACATCTGCAGTGATGTGGTACAACAGCAGAGAAAAGAGAAAACAACATTGCTGCTAAAGGCTGTTTTGGCAGATTGACTTCAGGGTTCTGCTACTGTCAGATATCAAACAGTACAGATTTGTTATGGGGAGATTTTGCATTTAGAATTTTGTGACATTTTTTTGAGGTGGTAAAAGTATCACTTGATGAGGAGTGGATAGTGCAGACTGTTATTCTTGACCTAGCTGAGGCATTCAGCACTATTGCACACAAGAATAACTGCCAAAAGAAAAAAAAACATTTAATGATAATTTATTTGTATTTGTAATTAATGGGTAAAATGCTGGTTAAGCAACAGGACACAGCAGGTCAAAGTGAAGGGTGACATGTCTGTTCCAAAAGGAGTTGACACTGGTGGTCCCACAGGGCTCTGCATAGAGACCACTTCTTTCTATAGTATTTTTCTTAGACTGGAAATAGGCTAAGGATATCAAAAACATGGTGATGACTGAAAACTGGGTAAAATAATTTCTTCAGTAAATTATGTAATCTATAAGGTGGTCCACAAAAACTTTTACTTGGTGAGTAGTAATGACCTGATATTAACTGTGCCATTTTGAGACTTGGTAAAATGACATAAATTAAGACAACAGAATACATGGTTAAATCATAAATTGCACCATCATTAAAGATCTGATGATAACAGCTGACAACAGTTTAAAAATGTTTGATCAGCATATGTGTACTGAAGTCAGAAAGGCATGTTCTGTATCCCATCCAATTCTAATGGACACTTCTATCCTGTCCAGGGAGATAAATGCACCAGTTTATACCTTACTGAACCGCCCATTATTGAATATAGTCTTGTATTTTCTAATCGTCATGCCAATCACCTGAAAGAACTTGAAAGGTGAATGGTAGAAAAAAAATTAAGAAATGCCCTGCTGGTCCAGTAACAGAGAGGGCAAAGAGACTGTAACATTGATTTAATACTTTGTATTGGACCAACACTCATTTTACAATTAAGCTTTTGGACTAATAGGAGTCCTTTATTGAATCACAAGTTACGTGGCGACACACTGCTTTTGTTAGGGCGTGAAGTTCAGAGCTTACACTATATGCTGGAATATAAACTTTGCCGTGTATTGATATGAGTTTTTTTACTTGTTATGTAATAATGGCATTATAAATGCAATTAAGGCATTTAGATTAATTGGTATTTTTTTAATCAGGTTGCCAGGGATCCTACATTACTGAAAGGTTTGTTTAAAACCTTTGTATAGCCTTTCCTGGAACTCAGAACCTCTTTATATGGTTACTCCAAGGTTGAGTTCTTTTTGTGCGAGTCCGGAGAAAATGTATTAAAAATCTGTCTTGTAGGAATATGAAATATATTTTTAGAGAGTAGTTTTTGAACTTGCACAGCTTTACATACAGATTCATTAGAGGGAAGGGGAAATTCAGTAAAGCTTACACAATTTTTTTTCATGTACTCATCACACCACGATGCATATATGGTTGTGAAACAGTTTTAGATTCAGTAAACCCCGCTTAGTGGTGAGCAAGCACATGCAAATAGGGAAACGTTCGTGCAATGCAAAATTTGGCTTAAGTAGGTGAATTTCATGCAAATTAGCCATGTGGAGCAAGCTAACAAGTCATAACACATCTGTGGAGACTCCGTATCCATGTTGGTAATGTATGCAGAAATTTTCCACGTACAGGAGTCTACATGGAAAGAAGGGGATGTAAAATTCCTAAATAATGGACATAATTCCCCTGAAAAGGTTAGATTACATACATAAATGTGCAAAACATACAATGTGGATGTCTGAAAAAGACAGGGAATATGTGAAATTAATATATTTTTTAATTAATTTCCACATATTTGTGCTATGCATCACAGTCTGCAAATATGCTTGACAGAAAAATAAAAAAAAATTGTAAAATAACACTTATAAAATACTTTAGACAAATGTACTGTAGGGCCTTGTGTCGGGTCTGTACAATGGTTCATTTGTGCTGTTACCCAGCTTACAAGGCTATGAACCATGTACTTTCCAGGTTGTAAGTCTGAATATTTATGCATCTGAGGGGTAAATGCCGTGATTTGTTGAATCGCTAAAGGGAGCAACCATGTAGGCTTCTACATGGTGTTTATATTCCCACTGGATTTTTAGTGCTCAATGTGCACATTTGTGCAGTGTATCACTTGCTGCAAATGGTTTGGGCATAGTTTAGCATGTTTGTATGACCAGTACACCCACATGATAGTCATGACATAGTCAGCTTTGAAAGAAAAACAGATATATTCAATTAAAATTATATAGTTTTGTATAAGCTATGCTGTGCAATGCTGCACATAGCACCATGTCGCACAATAAAATAGGGCTTTTAAATCATGTCAGTTATATCTTAAGCAGGAGAACTGCAACATAATTAGACAATCCCGTATGGTGGAGCTACACAACAACTGTATAGAGTATGCATGCACCCTACACTCTGATTTTGCCTCAGTTCTCTGAACCATTGGAGTAGAGATTTGGAAATTTTAACTGAGATAATGCTTTGGGCTGCTTCAGCTATTCTACATCCGTATGCTCTAGATGCTGAAGTCAGTGCTGCTGGTGCTGCTGACAGTAGGCCTAGGCCAAGAAGGAGAAGAGTGTTCAGGCCCAGGGTAACCTACAATGAGCTACATGTGCTAGAGATTGTACAGTGCTACAGGGTGGACAGAGACATATTACAAGAGCTCAGTGAGCTCTGCTGCCCTCAACTCAGAGCCAGAGCTAACAGAGGGGAACCTATCCCAGTGGAAACTAAGGTATGTGTAGCCCTTAGGATACTAGCTACAGGTACTTTTCAGAGACCAGCTGGGGACATGATGGGGGTGTCACAGGGATTTGCATCCAGGATACACCACTAATTCCTGGATGCTATGCTCCCACATGCCAGTGAGCACATATCTTTTCTCCTTTCCTCTGAGGTGAGGGCTAGTAATATGCAACACTTCTACCATGTAGCACACTACCCTGAAGTACTGGGTGACATAGATTGAACTTGTACACATCAAGGCACTACCTCATGAGCAGGGCAGAATCTATGTTAACTACAAGGGATACCACTCCATCAACTGCCCAGTCATGTGCAATGCCCAGGGGATTATCATGAATGTGTGTGCTGGCAACCCTGGCAGTTATCACGACTCCCATGTTTGGCACACATCACAGCTGTACCGGATGTTTGCTAGGGGGGGACATCCCATAGGGCCATTTACTGGGGGATGCTGGTTATGCCCAGGAACCATAGATGATGGCACCCCTCAGAAATGCACATACACCCATGGAAGAATGCTATAATGAGGCATACGCACAAACTAGAAACATCATAGAGCATGTGTCTGAGTTTCTGAAGTCACAGTTCTGGAGCCCTGATATATCTACTGGAGCCCTGCTGTAGACTCCAGCCACATGTGCACAGATATTTACAGTATGTGGGACTAACACTTTACACCTACTCACATATATATATTATAATTGATGCCAGCCAAGTTACACATCCTGTACCTATCCATGTGTTGGCTGTGTACTGCTTGAATCAGACAGAGTCAGCTCTGAACTACAGTTGTGCTAAGTGCTGCATTTGCAGGATAAGTCCATAACGTACGCAGTAGTCTAGTGGATTATTATTATGTGTCTTTGTAACTATGGACCAGGTACATTATGCAGGTAACTTTAGTGGGCTATTTAGACATAAATTACATCCACATAGGACTGCAGACACCCATTCCACTAACATGTCAGCATCTGCAATCGGTAGCCCTCATACATGGAATATTCATGCAGTCCTATTGTAACAGATAACAGGTACATCATTCATGTTAGAAAGTGAGGTTAAATGATAGTCAGACTAGTGTGTGTCCTAGCAGAACATGAGCTTTTGTCTCCCCCCCAAAAAAAAACAGCAGTGGCCTCTTGTAACTGCCATAACACTAAATCATCTATGCTATATGAGCATTTCACACAGTTAGTATGCAACACAGTATCAGGACAGTAATGTACAATTTGAACTTACATTACATGTGTTAGGTAACTAAGAAATAGCAATGTACATATTTATGCAGGTGATGGTGGTGTGATGAATGATCCCCTTTCTGTCAAGCAGCTTCTGTGGCTGAATGAACTAAGGCAGGTAGCTTGTATGATAGTATTCAGGACTCTAATACCAAGATATCCAGATATTTTGCATGTGAAGTAGTAATAAGTATTTTTACAGACTGTGCCTCTGTGTGTACTATACTAGTATTAACCTATTTCACATATTAATTACACATTTGCATGCTATGCTGCATATCTAAGACCTGTTTAAAAAGTCTTAGCCAGTTTGCATGAAGTGCAGCTGTGCACAAACAGGTTCAGAGGTCACACCATGTAACACACATAACCCTGGCCTGGAGTACAGCTAGGTGTGGGCTGGAGTCAGTTTATGGAATAGTAAATCTCTGATGTAAGCAATATGCCTCCCATTTGCACACTGCTTAGGAATGCACATACAATACAAAAATGTCACTGTGCATGCCTGTACACCTAGTTAAGCAGAGTGCAAATCCATTGCTCCTTGTGAAATTTATTTTAAAAATGTGTGTGTGTGTGTGTATATATATATATATATATATATATATATATATATATATATATATATATATATATATATGTGTGTGTGTGTGTGTGTGTGTGTGTCTGTGTGTGTGTGTGTGTATTATTACCATTATATATATATATACATATATATGTATATATATATATATATATATATATATATATATATATATATATATATATGTGTGTGTGTGTGTGTGTGTATGTCTGTATTGCTCTACATACCCAGATCATGGAGAGTAAAGCTACTATGACACATGTAATGTTGGACAAAGGACCAAAAGAAAGGGCTTAACATTATATAACCGTATGTTTATATCTACTGCAGCAACAACACCCACATTCACTACAGCCCCTTGTGTCTGCTGGATTTCACCATGCATGCATCAACAACTCAACAGGTTGTGTAATGTTTTATGTTGTTGGTATACTCACTGACAGGGCTAACTTACTTTTGCCACAGGCTTGCCCATCGAAATGTATACAGACATATATGCCCAAAAGAGGTACTGTTGTCACACAGCTAGGCTACAAAACAGCTTTATGACAGTTAGGCTACTAGTTGCAGATGACACTAAGAAGCAATGTGACTCTGCAGGGCTCCCAAGCTGTTCAACACAGGTCTTGTTTACGTTGTCTAGGATTACTTCACCTGCAGTCATATATAAAGGAGACTTAAGCCATGGCATGTGCATTAAGTACTGTGATCTGTAGTTTGTAAGACTAGATAGGTAGAGGTTTTAATCTCACGCCAGCCCACTTGGCATGTATATATGTGCATGTGTGTGCATGTTTATAGCTCCCAAAAGAGCAAGTGTGAATTCCAAACTGACATTGGTTTGCACTTGCTGCCCCTTGCAGTTGATGCAGGCTTCCAAACTCTTGTCCTCCACAAGACCTGCTGATGTCATCCACCATTCAATTACCTAAAGCCGTGTTAATGTCTGACTTGAGCTGTGGCATGTGCATTAAGTACTGTGATCTGTAGTGTGTAAGACTACATAGGTAGTAATCTCACTCCAGCCCACTCTTTATGTATGTGTACATGTGTGTGTGTGTGTGTGTGTGTGTGTGTGTGTGTGTGTGTGTGTGTGTGTGTGTGTGTGTGTGTGCATCTCCCTACAGAATAAGTGTGACTTCCAAACTGGCATGGTTTTGTGCTATTCTGGGCCTTGCCAGTGCTGCAGGCCTCCAAATTCTTGTCTTCTACACCTGCTGATGTCATATACCATAAGATTACCTAAAGCCATGTTAATGTCAGACTTGAGCCATGATGCTGTGTTAAGTACTGTGATCTGTAGTGTGTAAAACTAGGCCGATAGGGGTTCTAATCTCACTACGGCCCCCATGTGTGTGTGTGTGTGTGTGTGTGTGTGTGTGTGTATGTGTATGTGTGTGAGCATTTCCCTACAGAACAAGTGTGATTCTCAAACTAGCATGGTTTTGTGCTATTTTGGGCCTTGCAGGTGCTGCAGGCCTCCAAACTCTTGCCCTCCACAAGGCCTGCTGATATCATCTACCATAAGAATACCTAAAGCCATATTAATGTCAGTTTTGAGCAGTGGTGCATGTGATACATTGTGCATTCTGTAGTCTCTAAACTTAGATAGGTAGGGGTTTTATTCTAACTGCAGCCAACTTGGTGTGTGTGTGGATGTTAGAGCATTTTACATCAGCCTATGCGATCATAGACTCATAGGAAGTTACTAGGCTAATGACGCTAGGGCCCTTACAATCCCAGCCAATTTCTTACCCTTATTTCCATGATCAACACTTGTTGCCTCCATCCAAGAGGGATACAGGTAGAATCCCTGGGGTGAATTTATGTTCACCCATCCAGTTGTCCACGTTGTGTTTGAAGCGGGCCATTGAGGTGTTCTGCTCGACATGAAGTGGGAGTCTGTTTCATAGGTGTGTTAACCTCTGGGAGATAAATCTGCCCCTCCAGCAGGTTTTATTAATGTCACATACCAGCTTAAGGTCTTTAGAGTGAGTAAACTGTGGATCATTTGACTTAAGGATATGCAGCATTTCCAATAAAGCAGGGTCAGAGATTGCATCGTATGCAAGACATGCATCACCTCTGAGTTGTCTGTATGAAACAAAATAAAATGACAGTCATTTCAGATGATCCACATAGGACAGATGCTGAAGACCTTGAATTTTCCTGGGAGAAACCTTTGTGCTCTCTCCAATTGCTGCAGGTGCTTGGAAAGGTACATACCAAGAAGGACGTTGTACTCAGTTATTGGCCTGATGAGGTAAGAGTACAGGGAGGTTATAACTCTTTTTTTCCTGGAAACAATGCCCTTACCTATGACGTGAGCAAGATAGAATGCATTTCTTACCACTGTGGAGACATGGTGGTCAAAGGTAAGGTAGCTGTCAACCTGTGTGCCCAGATCTCTCACCACTGAGTGCATACGTAAGTTGTTGCTATTGATGTGGTAGTTAGCAGGGACATTGCTTTCACCGAAAGGAATGATAATACATTTTTTGCATTGAGTTTAAGGCCCTGACTTTTGCACCAATCATTTGTGTGTGTCAGACCCTCTTGTAGGATGTTGACATCATTTGGAGACTCTATGAACACTCCCAGTTTGCAGTCATTAGCAAACTTTGTCAGCCACAGACCTTTAGTTTTTTGCATGTACTTTGGAGAAATATATTCCAAACAGTACAGGTCCTAGGACTGAACTCTGTGGAACACCACTGGTTACAGGTCTGCTTCTGGAGGTGGATTCCCATATTTTGACTATATGAGTTCCATCAGTGAGCCATTGTCTATTATCCCTGAGTGGGCGATACTGTCAAACACCTTGGCTAAGTCCAGGTAGATGGTATGCACAGATTTCTCCTCATCGAGGGCCTTTGTGACTGTTTTGCAAATGTTTACCAGGTTCTACAGGCATGATCTCCCTTTGACAAATCCAAACTAAGTAGGGTGAAGTTTCTGGAGATTACCTATGTATTTGTTGCTATGGTCCATGATGATTTGCCCCATGGCCTTGCAAATAAGGCTTGACAGGCTAATAGGTCTAGGTCTATAGGGGTCAGGTGGATGCACCACCTTTGGTGCAAGGGAATATTGACTGTTTTCAATATGAGCTGGTGACTATGACTGCTGACTGACTGACAATGAAAGCAGCTGCTGCTAATTCATGTTGGTGCTGTTGCAGCCCATGTAGGAGATGTTATCCGAGATTATCCGTTTTCCCATGATGGTGTGGTTTTGATCTCTTGCTCTAGGTTTATACATTATGGGCTGTGGGACATAGGGATATGGGACAGGGGTTAGGTGTGGCGGGGGGGGTAAGGTAGGGGGACAGGAGGAAAGTTTGTTCAAAAAGATGTTTTGCCCAGGCACAGTGCTATGATCATTAACTACCAGTTTGTCCCTGATTCATGGATGGGATACTGTAGCTGGGCATTACTTGATAGTGCTGCATTGCAAAGTTAGTTCCTTCCTCGTGTCCCGAGGAAGTATGTTTACTGTATTTATCTTTTGTGTATTTATCTTTCTTTAATAATATTTACCACTTCCTTTTATTTTTTTCACTTCATTAGGAAGGTTTGTTTGAACATGTGGAAGGAGGTGTGGTATGGCTGGGATGCTTTCCAGAGGACTGAAACCAGGTCTCTGTCACTGCACAAATCTCTCCATCTCCAAGGGGTAAGGAGAGTTCCAGTGTTTTTGAATGAGACTCCTACCGTTTAACTGCACTTTTAACCTTTTGTTTTTGATTTTTTTTTTTTTTTTTGCTGTGGTGTTACAAATGAAGAACTAAAAGGGCACTAAGGGTGGGGGCAAGTGTGTTGTCTAGTGGAGATCCCAGGGTGACAGATGAAGACCTTCTCTTAGCAAGAAGAGATGGTTGGGCATCATGTCATCATCCTAATGTAATCCCTATCCTAGCATATAGAATGACACTTAGAACTAACATAACTCCTACTAATTAGTCATTTCTGTTATTATTCATTGCATCATGGCAGTGAATCAGAGTTAAAGGTGAAATACTAGGGCTGCTACCAGAAACACAACACATAGACACCTAGTCCAAGAGTTCAGTCATGTCTCTCTCCATATAGTCATGGTCACATACCACCATCATCCTCACATTGAGCACCTTGGTGATTCAGACCTCAGACGGAAGTGCGCCATGACTGACCGACAGAGTGTCCGATATCATATGTGATACCTGCATATCATGGCACCTGGACAGATAGCTTACTATGAATCTGAGTCTTATCCAGTCTACAGTGGGAGGATGATGGCTTGTTCTATGGTTTCAACTTTGCGTTCCTGTGTTTCCTTAAGATGATGTGTTTTGTAGTGCTGACAGTTTAGGGTCTCTGTTGTTATGTTCTAAAGTTTGTGGGTGTTTGGAGTATTTTGTGTGTTTTGTATGCCACTGTTATTGAACATCTTGGGTGGGTGGCCACTTTAGCAGGTATGTGTATGTGGTTGGGGGGTTGGTGGAGAGTGGAGGTGCTGCTGCTGGTGTTGACTCATGCCTGCTGTATTGCTGGTGTGACTGATGTTGCTATAAAGGTTTTGTTCAGAGTGTTCTCCGAGCATGTGTTTGTGTGGTCTGTGGACTATCAGCTGAGGTTGGTGACACTGTCCACATCTCTTCAACAGACACCTACTACCTACATTAACTAGTGGTAGGCTATTACTACATGTGTAATTTTTCAACAAGCCTACAGGCCTGTAGGCGCAAATGTGAACTAAAATGTCAGCTGTTATTACCTTTATGTTTAATGTTTCCTGGGTAAAAACGTTTTGCTGCAGGTAGGATAAATAGCTGCTACTTAGCAGCTGCGCAAAACAGGATCGCAGCATTCTGTTATCAGATATGCATGCAATTGCAGAATTATAATGACTCCCTTACACACAACACAAAGTACAAGTAAAACTAAGGAGCAGTCATGCTGCACAGATTGGTTCATGTGCAGCCTGAAGCAGGGTCATGCATGGAAACTGCAGTGCCTGTGAAACATGTTTCCCAGTGCACTTAAATTGTGTGTGCTGCAAGCAGTCTTCTGTTGTGGTGACATGGGTGTGACAGTTGCATGGTTTGCAGTGCCTGGCCAGGAAACTGCAGGTTGAATGTGAATGTTGTGTATGACAATGAGGGAATGTGCTGGTGTGACATTGATTGAGTACATAGGTACACAGGTTGCATCAATGAGACAGCCTTCCACTATGAGGACACCTCGAACACACAGGAACATATCCAACACAGACATGTCCTGTGCAATCATATGCATACTGCTGTGGCCTGTTATATAACAATTTTGCATTATATTGTGCTAACACATATAACAACATCTATACTCACATCAGCTCTCATGTTATCAGCAGGCATAAAACACACTAGCTATACACACACAATCTTTCAAATTTATCATTGCTGGGGCCTAGCATAATCCTTCATAAACTGCACTGCAACTACTGTTTGCTGCAGGATGCATGTACCACAAAGGCTTACAATGCATAGGCTAAGCATGTATCTGGGCACACTGGTAGGTCTTGCAAGCTCTGCTGAAAAGTGTGGATCAAGGCAATGGTGCTACCTCAGCATGTTAGTCAAGGGGTGGCCATTGTGCTGTACTACTGCTCAGAGGAAAAGAAAAGGACAATTCTTTTTGCAGGCAGTAGCAAAAATCAGGGGCTGTTTGTACTCAGCACAGTTTGCTACTCATTTCATTCCAGCACAAGTACATTTACCTAAGTATGTATTCTCATAGTGTTTGCAGCACTTAGAATTCCTGCTTTTAACAGCAATAGTTCAGCTCTCCGACATTTGTTTCTGCTCTTCCCACACCTCACCACTGGTTCCACAGTTCTCCTTTGTTTTTGCATGACTGAGTGCTCCCTTCCAACACAAACATACAGAGGTAGCCCAAACACAACAGCTACATCATACATTGACAACATCACAGACGGAAACATTGACACTAATTGCAGTATCAGACATGTCAAGTGACCTGGGAACACTTGGTTTAAATGTAAAATCAATCTGCAATGTCTTAAAAACCTTTCAACCTATGTCCGTTCCTCAAACACTGGATATGGGCATATTGAGGCAATGTGAAATAGTCTTAATAGTAGCTCTCACCCTTATACTGCATTGTGATATATGTTGTGAGACAACTTACACAATGTCAAACATCACACACTCATCACAAGCATCTATATCTCATAAGCAGTCTAGTACTACACACATAATCATCACACACACACTCACACTGCACACATCAAAGAAACTAAAAGGCAACTATGCTGAAATCTAAAAAAAACACAAGTCAAAGTACAGATAAAAAAAGTGCAGTCAACAAATATATTGAATAAAAAAAATACAACCATCAATAACAGGGGTACTCATATGTGAGGTGCAGACTCATAAGCACATAAAACAACACACACACCAGCATCCTTCTCAACAACAGGACTCATTTGCTAGACACACTAATGTCCCAGAGCTAGGGCATGCTAATCTCATTCAAACACGGTCAGCACAACACAGGGGGCTAGATTCTAGCCGACTATAGACATGCACTCATGTGTTGGACCTTGCACACACACTCATCAGCATATACCAGGAGCAGGCTATACTGTCAGTTGTAGAATGCCAACTATCTCTCACCCAATTCGACATCACCCACACACATCAGAGGTTCAGTAAGACAACCTCACCACCACACCAGATGCACCACATCACACCCCCTCACTTGCACAAACACACATCACACCAGTAACACATAAATACACAAACACAACACATACAAATGCATATGACAACCACAATACAATGCATGCGAACACAACACAGCCAGGCTGGATAAGGAGAAGGTTACAGTCAGCTGTCTTTCAGGTGCTAGGATCTGCCATGTCACACATGCACTCACGTATCTCCAAAACAGGAACTGGTGTGGCTCTGTCATATTTCATGTTGGTGTGAATGACTTGAGACGTACCTGTCTGGACTACATGAAGAGAGACATGACTCAACTCTGGGATTATGGATCTCGGGCAGGTATGTCCCTATCCTTAAGCAGCATTTTACCTTCACCTAAGATGATGCCTCAATACAAATAAAACATGATTGACCTCAGTAATTACCTTAGTTTTTGGTGTCATTCTAAGAGGACACAGTATCTGTCAGCCTGGGATGACATGATCAACAGACATTGATGCTTTGCCAGAGATGGTCTTCATCTGTCACCCCTGGCATTTTGGCTACTGCCCATGGCTCTTGCCACCCCCATAGTGCCCTTTTTAGGTGGTGTCTCAAGGGCAAAAGTTGAGACATGAAAACCCCATATAAAAAAAAAACTCAAGGTTGTGCTGCTAAATGATAGATGTCTTAACATGAAATTGCACTCACTGGAACCAGTCCTCACCTTGGAAGACTTACACACTCGTGCAATCAAGGAGACCTGGTTCACGGTTGTAGAAAGCACCCCAACCATATTGGGCTACATCTCCTTCCACATGTTCAGACTACAAGCTGAAGGCATGAAAACTAAAGGAGATGGTGTATTGATATTCATTACAGAGAAATACAATGCCAGATTGGTTAAACAGTAGGATTCCCTGCAGATACCTCAGGTGCAATTAACTGATGGTAGGACACCTATTCAAGTCATTGACAGCTACAGGACTCTGTTTATGAATCAGGATGCCCACTCTGCCTATTTGTATCTACTTGAGTCTATTAAGATACATCAGAACACCCTGGCTTTGGACGACTTTAACTATCCATTGACTGGGTAAATTAGTCATGCTGTAACTCACTTTCCCAACGGTTCCTTGACTTTGTTAACTCCAAGACACTGGACCTTCTGATTGACAACCACACAAGGGTCGCCAACATCCTGGATATGTTGGTTACCAATATGGGGGGGGGGGCACTTCGGCACCACCACTGTGAGATCTTCCCCAGTGATATCTCACCACAAATCAGTCTCATTCAAATTAACTATCACACTGCCCCTCCGCAACAGCAAATAAACTAAAACACTTCTCCAAATCACATTATTACCTCTTACAGAATGGTATAAAGAGCTGTACTGCACCTCCTCTTTCTGATGGAACTGGCAACTATGCAGAGTTCTACACCAATGGTTTATACAAACACTTGTTTAACTGTACTGACTCGGCCATACCTGATAGGACTAAAACAAGCTCCACAAGCAAGAGCAAATCTACTTGGTGGACAACTGCCATTAACAGGTTTTACAATAAGGGGAAGACATTTCTATTTAAGAGTAAGAGGGAGGGATCCCCAAATTGGAAACACTCCCTCCTCAGCTTAAAGAATCCAATAAGACTTCTTGTGGGGTCCTCAAAGGCAAACTATGAATCCAAATTATATTCCTCAACTAAGGACAACCATAAGGTGTTCTTTAGTTGCATCTGTTACCTAAAAGGACAGGCCCAGATTTGTGCTGAACTGGTAGCTAGTGATACCACATATACTGAGCCTGTGGACATAGCTAACCTGTTTGCTGACAGATTCTGTGAAAACTTCACTCCCTTGTCCCTGCACACGTACCTCATGACATCCCTACCACCTGCCCCCTACCTTGTTTCTATAAAGAACAAATCATAAATGCCCTCTCTAAGGCCCAAAACACAGCATCTATGGAACCTGATAACATCCCAGGCTGCATCCTACATGGGCTCCAACAAGAATTAGCAACAACATTGGGTACTCTTTTCAACCATAGTCTAAGCAAAGGCTTCATCCCAGATGAATGGAAAACTGCTATTATTATTCACCTGCACAAAGCTGATGCTTCCACTGACCCCAGGAACTAAAGAAATATTAGTCTGACTAGCCTTATCTGCAAGGCCATGGAGCGAATCATCATGGACCTTACCAACAAAGATATAGGTAAGCTCCAAACACTTGCTTTGGATTTGTCAAAGGGAGATAATGCCTGTGAAACATTGTGGGCTTCTTCAAGACAGTCACAAAGGCCCTGGATGAGGGGAAATCTGTGTGTACAACCTACCTAGACTTAGCCAAGGTATTTGACACTCTCCCGCATTCAGGCATCATTGACAAACTCACCCAGCTAGGTATGGGTCACTAACTGGCTAACTGATAGAACCCATATAGTCAAAATAGGGGAATCTACCTCCAACAACACCCCTGTAACCAGTAGTGTTCCACAGGGATTTATCCTGGCACCTCTACTGTTTGGAACCCATTTCTCCAAACTACAAGCTAAAACTAAAGGTCTGTGGCTGACAAAGGTTGCTGATGACTGCAAACTGGGAGCGGTCATAGAATCTCTGAATGATGTTAATATCCTACAAGAGGGTCTTACACACTCAAATGATTGATGCCAAAGTCATGGCCTTAACCTTAAGTCCAAAAAATGTATTACCATCCCTGTCAGTATGTGCAATGTTCCTGCTAACTACCACATCAATAATAAAACACTAATGCACTTTATAAGCACTTACACGAGTGCATGGATCGTGCTATCCCTAACATAACCAAGATGCTGTCCGCCAAAAAAAGGACGCCAATTTGGTGGTCTTCTGCCATAAACAAACTCTACAACAAAAGAAAGAAACTGTTGCAAAAAAGAGTAAAATCCCATGATTGGAGGAACTCCCTGGTCAGTCTCAGTAAGAAGCTGAGATCCCTCATAAAATCCTCCAAAGCTAGTTATGAAAACAAAATTGCCACTGATTCTAAAGACAACAACAAAGCATTCTATAGCTATGTCAAGAATCTCAATGGCAACACTCAGATCTGCTCTGAGTTACAGCACAATGACACTAAATATACAGAACCAACTGATATTGCCAACATCCTGGCAGATAGGTTCAGTGCTAACTTTGCCCCCCTCTCACCCCCTAAAGGGCCCATCTTTATACCGGAAGAATGCAAAGTTACTTTAATCACGGCAGCACAGATAAAATCCTCACTCTCCAAAGCCAAGAACGCAGCATCCATGGGACCTGACAACATCCCAGGCTGCCTTCTACATGAACTATAGAATGAACTGGCACCCCACCTAAGTACCATGTTCAATCATTGCCTCACCTCAGGCTTTATGCCCATTGAATGGCGCACCACGACAGTTATCCCACTCCACAAAGGGGGGGGGGCCACAACAGACCCCAGGAACTACCGCCCCATTAGCCTGATGAGCCTCGTCTGCAAGGCCATGGAACATATCATCATGGAACTCATAAACAAAGACATTGGAGATCTCCATACTCTGGACCCCACACAGTTTGGGTTTGTAAAAGGTAGATCATGTCTCCTAAACCTGATAGACTTCTTTGAAGTAGTCACCAAAGCCATAGATGAGGGTAAGGTGGTTCACACAGCCTATCTAGATCTCGCCAAGGCATTCGACACCATCCCCCACTCTGGAATTATAGATAAACTCACTAAACTAGGTATAAATCCCTATGTCACAAGGTGGGATGCCAACTGGCTTACTGACAGAACCCACACTGTGAAAGTAGCAGACTCCAAATCAGACTTCAGACTAGTGACAAGTGGAGTACCACAGGGTTCAGTCCTGGGTCCTCTCCTATTTGGTATCTACTTCTCTGAAGTACAGGCTAACACAGAAGGTCTTTGGCTAACTAAATTTCCAGATGACTGCAAACTAGGAGCCATAATCGAAACTCCTAACGATGTGGACATACTACAAAAGGGCCTCACTGAGACAGATGCCTGGTGTCAAAGACATGGTCTCAAGCTCAATGCCAAAAAGTGCATTGTCATTCCCTTTGGTAAAAACTCTGTACCCATAAACTACCACTTAGGCGGTAGTCTACTTAACACCGAAGGTGTGATAAGAGACCTTGGGACACAGGTGGACAGTAGTCTCTCCTTTGATAATCACATCACCACAGTGGTCAGGAAATCCTTCTATGTGGCACACCTCATCACAAAAGGTTTATCATCCAGAAAAAAAGAGGTCATTGTTCCCCTCTACTCATCACTCATTAGACCCATTATAGAGTACAATGCCCCTTTTGGTATGTACCTCACAAGACATCTACAACAACTGGAAAGGCCACAAAAATACCTCACAAAGAGGATTACTGGCCTCAAACAGATGCCTTACACAGACTGTCTCAAAAAACTCCAGCTTTACTCCGTTGCATATCGTCTACTCAGAGGCGATCTCTGCCTAACTTACAAAGCTATGTCAAACCCAGAGCTGTTGGACATGCTCCACTTAAATAAATCCCAATCCCTCCTAGCTACACGCTCTAGGGACCTAAACCTTGTCACCACAATAAACAGAACATGCTGGAGGGATAGATTCCTGTCCCAGAGACTTCCCATACTCTGGAACAGATTACATATCTATGTCAAACAGAGCTCCTCATTAGCACTCTTCAAGAAAAATCTTGATGATTGGATGGGTAATAAGAAATTCACCCCAGGGATCACTTCTCTGGTTCTGCTTGACAGGGGCACAGGAAAATAATTTTCTTGGGTGGCAAAAGCCAGGTTACCTTTTTGGCTAGGCTTGTATAGGCCCTAGGGTCAATAGCCTGAAACTATGAACCTAAGTATGTACTCACTGGTGCGAGACCTGTGAAAATAGGTTAACAGTAACCTTACCTTTGATCAGCATGTCTCCACAGTGGTAAGCAGGGCATTCTATATTGCTCACCTCATAAGTAAGGCCATTGCATCCAGAAAATGAAAGAAGTTATAACCTCTGTCTACTCTCCATTCATTAGGCCAGTAATGGAATACAACACCCCTTTTGGTATGCACCTTTCCAAGCACCTACAGCAACTGGAGAAACCACAAAGGTTCCTCACAAGGATAATGCAAGGTCTTCAGCATCTGCCCTATGTGGATCGTCTGAGATCACTGTCACTTTATTCTGTTTCATACAGACTGCTCATAGGTGATCTATGTCTTGCATATAAGGCAATCTCTGACACAACTTTATTTGAAATGCTGCATATCCGCAAATCAAATGGCACATGGGTTACACACTCTAAAGACCTTAACTTGGTATGTGACAGTGTTAGACCATGCTGTAGGGTCAGATTTGTCTCCCAGAGGTTACCACACCTTTGTAATAGACTCTCACTTCATGTCAAACAGAACACCTCATTGGCCCTCTTCAAAAACATTGTGGATAATTGGATGTGTAACCATAAATTCAAACTAGGGGTTCCATGTGGTCCTGTTAGACTATGGCAATTGCTGCAGATCTTGAAAATAAGGGTGGAACTTGTCTAGGCTTGTAAGGGCCCTAGGGCCATTAGCCTAGTAACTTCTTATTATATAACTCAGTCATAGTCCATGTGGGAACATATGACCTGTGACATACCTCCCTAGACTAAACTTAGAGATAGTTATTTGAGCTCTTGAAAGATGTCTGTATGGTCACTAACACATGACTTAAAGGCACAAACAGCACACCAACAGTGCAAGGTTATTATGCCTTCCACACATTTAGATCAGCTAATTCACAGGCAGGGGGTAAACGTGGAGGTGTCTCTATTTACATCAAAACTAAAGGTACTTCAAGGCTGGTCAAGCAGAACAATGCACTTGAGCTGCTCCAAGTTCAATTCACAATAGGCACAATTCAATACTATTTCCATGCAAGCTATAGGCTCTCCTCTGTGACCCAGGACACCCATACCATGTATGTAAACTTATCACAAACACTAACCATCCAACTCAGTACCATATTCATGGGTGGCTTCCATTATCCCACTCTTACTTGGGAATCCTGTATAACAACAAACAGACTGGCATAGATATTCCTGGATTTTGTAAACACAAAACTCCATAGACTAGATAGCCAATACACCAAATAGGGGTGCAACCGTACTGGATCTGGTCCTCACCAATATGGGTAAGCAATGCACAACTTCCTGCTGTAATGTCTTCTCAGGTAAGGTCCGAACACTAATTGGTCTCCTTTAAAGTAAATATGAGACATGGACCCCCAGCTAGACATGGAATATTCAGGAACTACTCTAAGGCCACCCTCCAGCTATTAGGTGATAAACTGGCCAAATCTCAAGCCCCCATAAACACTGAGAACACTGTGGCCTGTGCAGCAGTGTTCACAGAAACCCTGTACAAGCATGTTAATAGCCACACAGAGGCAGCTGTACCCACCAGGGAGAAGTACAGTACTAACTGAAAATCAAACCACCCTGGTGGAATCACAGAATCAATAGGCTGTATAACAGAAGGAAGAAACTCATTGCAAAATGTAGGAGGTGCAGCACATAGCAGGATAAAAGCACTGTCATAAAAGTGAACAAAACAGAGGACAAATGAAGTCTACCAAAGCCAGAATTGAAGTAAGTTCGGCTTTCAGGCCAAGGGCAACAACAAAGCATACTTTAGGTATGTCCACCATGTCAAAGGCAAGAAACAATTGTGTGCACATTTCATTGTAAATGGAACCACCTATAATGAGCCAGAATTTATTTGTTTATTTATTTTACATTTGTTGACCGGGAGAGTTCGACTGGATACATGTACATTTTCAGTGGAGGCCCCGGGAGAAAAGCTCCACAGATTAAGAACAAACAAGTATGAGATTTCTACGTAGTAAGCAAGTATTCATGGGAAAACACATGATCTAACAAGATTCCATAGTTTTAAAGTTACAAAGTACAAAATTCATTGGTAGTTGCACGATTTAACAAAATTCCATAGTTTAAAGTTAGAGTAAAGTAGTACTTAGAATGTACTGGTTTCCATTAATAACATCAATTCAGTGAAATGTAAGTAAAAGAGGGTTAGGAGTGGATGTTAGTGTTAGTTTTGTGAGATGCGGTTGGGTTTAAAGTTGGAATGTGTATAATTGTGGACTGTTGGTGTGGGTGTTCACGGGTGAGGCACTGTAAGGAGGAGTCACGATTCTTCTTGAAGGGATAGAAGTGAAAAGGAGCACGGGACTGGGTCAGAGGGTGTGTATGATATGGGTCAACCTGGTGGGTAGCAAGGGCATGGGAGTGGGTCAGAGGGTGTATATGATAGGGGTCAACCTGGTGGGTAGCAGGGGCATATCCATGCGAGTTTTAGGTGTTCCTGTAGTAGCTTTTTGAATGTAACCATTGAGTTGGCTGAGGTAATAGCAGAAGGTAATGAGTTCCAAATTTTACCGATGTAGTTAGGGAAGAGGGAGTCACCTGCCGTGTATTAGTTTGTAGATTAGATAGTGCTGTTTTTTTTTCAGGTAGTAGGAGTTTATGGGCGAAAGAAAGCTGATGGAATGAGAGAAGATTTGGGAATTCAATAAGTTGATTAGAAGATACAGCAAACCTCCTGCCTGATAACTTGAGCTCTAACTTTACACCTCTCTCCCCCTCAAACTTCCCAAACTATAAACATGGGTTTAGGCCAGGACATATCACCACCACTGCCCTCCTGTTCTTCCTTGAAGTCATCAACTCTGCTTGTGACTCCGGTAACATAGTTTCTACCCTCCTCCTCGACTTATCCAAGGCCTTTGATACTGTCTCACATGAGCTCCTGCTTTCTAAACTCCCTCATCTTAATCTCTCTTCTTCTTCTATCAAATGGTTCACCAGCTGTTTTTCAGCCAGGGAACAAACTGTAAAATGGAACTACTGTACTTCCTCTTTCCTTCACACCCCAACAGATGTACCCCAAGGCTCTATATTGGGTCCGTTACTATTTAATATTTTTATCAATGATTTCCACCAAAAGATCCCCAATGCTAAACTCATGCAATACACTGACAACTCTACTGTCATCTGCTCTGCCAAAACTCTACCCATATTAATAAATCTTACAAAAGAGGCATTCTCCTCCACTGAGTCCTGGATGCTTGACAACCATCTAGCCCTTAATGCCTCCAAATCCAAAATAATGATTTTTACTGCTTCTAGACATACTGCTGTTGACAAATCATCCTTCTCTATACTCTGTCTAAACAAAACATCTGTTGAAATAGTACCCCATGCAAAACTTCTGGGCGTCCTTATCGATGACCAGCTAAAGTTTGACATCCACCTACAAACCAATATTAAGAAAAAAACACCAAAAACTCGGAATGCTTTATTGTCACAGACGCTACCTTTCTCTTTCATCTAGACAACTCCTATCTACCACCTACCTCATCCCCTCCCTTTTGTATGGAGCCCCACTACTCAGTAATCTCCAATCAACCCTGAAATCTAAACTATCCTCATGCTATAATAAAATTTCTAAGTTTGCCACAGGATCCAAATCCTCCACTCATCATTGTAACTCCCTGCACACACTAAACTGGTTGGAACTCCCAAGCTACCTAACTTTCATTCAACTAACAACAGCACACAAGCTCATTTTTAAACCCTCTAGCTGTCCATTCACTGTCCTCTTCCCTAAAACTTCACCAGCCACACAGAACACTTAGATTCACAAATCAAAACCTCTTGGAACTCTACAAACCTTTACATTCTCCAGGGCAACTCTTAGTGTCATTCTCTCTTGCTAGATTATGGAACTCTCCTCCCCTTCACATTAGAACTGCCCAGAATCTCCCTTCCTTTAAAACCTTACTCCACTCTCATCTCTCCTCTCTCTGGGAATGCTCCTGTACTCATCCTGCCTGAATCCTGATACCTATCTCTATCTTATCCTACACAAAACTCTGCCATTGCTTAAATTCTTTTGTCTACAATTATGATGTACTAAATGAGCATTCATTTGTTGTTCTTGTAAATATCTTATAAGTAGCTGACATAGTTCTTATATTTGAATGTTTTTATAATATTGTCTTTCTGTATACAGTAGTTAATTTGTTGCTCTTATATGCTATACTAGTTATCACTTTTAAATAGCTTTTAATATAGTCTATCTGTCTGGAGCTTTTCTCCTCAGGCCTCCATTGAAAATGGGCTACCTTGGCCCAATGGACTTTCCAAGTTAACAAACTGAAATAAATATAGGTAACCTTATTATCATGAAGGAAAAGGTCTTTAATGCTCTGCCTGTTAACAAATACACTGCATCAATTGGCCTAGACAGTATCCCTGGATGCCTTCTAAATAGCATGAAACATGACCTTTCAGGGCCTCTGGAATTACTATTTCACTGTAGCCACCAAACAGGCTTTGTGCCTCATGAATGGAGAACAGCAGCAGTCATCCCTCTGCACAAAGATGGGCCATAAACAGACCCTGGAGACTACAGACCCAAAAATCTCACTAGTCTGATATGTAAAACCATGGAAAGAATTATCATGGAAATGATCAATAGAGATGTAGTACTGACCTGTTTGTAGAGGTGGACTGCCCAATGCTAATTTCCTGTGTCCTGTCTCTGAGCCACTTGGCTATCCACTGGCTGACATATTATTTTGTAGCTAACCTCTTAAGTTTGTCAAAAATACCTGATGGAAGTATAGTGTCACATGCCTTATCAGGCCATGGTAGGCAGTTAGCATTGGGGAGACCACCTCTACAAACAGGCCAGTCACAAGTAGACTCATTCACAAATCATTCTTTGGAGTACTCCTCTTAGGCATTTACTTGTCTGAAGTCAATGCCACTGTCAGTGTTCTCTGGCTGACTAAACTTGCAGATGAATGCAAATTAGGAGCTGCCATTGAATCCCACACTGACACAAATGTTCTTCAGGAGGGGCTGACACAGACATACAACTGGTGTCAGAGCCATGGAGTAACACTAAATGCCAAGAAATGCACAGTACTGTGCTTTGGGAAGTCATCCACCCCTGGTAACTGTCATATTGACAGCACACCTCTAACAGCTGACCCAGTAGTCAGGGACTTAGGGCAACCCATAGATAGTGATCTAGACTTTGACTGTCATGTGTCTACAGTATTGGGGAAATTATTCTATGATGCGCAACTTATTAACAAAGGTATGACATGTAAGTCCAGGGAAGTCATTGTTCCAATGTATTTTACATTCATCAGACATATCATTGAGTGTGATGGCACCTCTATGTACCTAGCCAGGCATATCCAACAACTGGGACATCCACACAGGTTCCTCACTAAACCAATACAGGGTGTACATAAAATGTTCTATGCAGACTGCATCAAGACCCTATTCCTGTATTCTGTGTCCTACAGCTTTTAGAGGGGAGATGTATGCCTTCCATACAGGGCATTGTTAGTCCCCACTGTGGACCACCTGCATATCCATGAAGCAACTAGCACCAGAATTACCACTTTTACAGACCTACAGCTTGCCTATTGTATAAACAGAATGTACTGGAGAGACAGATATGTATCCCAGAGACTACACCCTATATGGAACAGGCTCCCTAACTATCTCAAGCAGAGTTCCACCCTAATGCAAATCAAGTGCAAGTCACACAATTAGATGGGATTGGGACCTATGTCTCTAATGGACACAGGGAAACTGTAAATAGTTCATCTCCCAGGCCCTTGCTTGTGTTTCCTCTCCCAAAACCCTGCTTACACTTATTAAGGGTATCAAACCTTGTCAGAGATTTTGGATGCATGGCTGGGCTTAAAGAAGCCATTGTGTTCATTAGCGTAGTAAACACCTATAAACCTATGAACCCTTGAACTGTACTGTATTACCTTTCTAATGACATTTCTGTTGTGTGCTGGCATCAGTCTTGTGCTCTGACATTGATAAGTTGTAGATGTGTATCCATCAGTGTGTCCAACACAATCCTGACAGTGAAACGTAAACATTTCCATGAGACACATTTCATTGTGTGATCCACAGCCCTTACAACAGCATCCATCGTAACCTACACAAATTATGCCATCCACATTCTAAATGGCAAAGTACAGTATATGTAAATGGCAGTACAAGTAGCATATCTACAGCAACCATTGATGAAATGAATTAATATTAATGTAGTCAACCTGCGTATCTGGCACATAGCTTTATTTCCCTCCATCCATGAGAAAGATGATAGCGATGTGACACAGTTATCATCACTTGCACAGGGTATTGTGTGGGGGTGCAGGAGGCCTAGGCTGATCCAATAGGTTGGCAAGCATGTGTGTGAGTCAGGAAGGAAAGCAGGCAAGATGGACCATGGAAATGTTGTGTGTGTCTATGGGTGCCCTCAATGTGAAAGTGGAGTGTGAGTGTCTATATGAACACAGCCAAGCTCAGCAATAGCCTTACATGTCTGTATGTTGGACAGCTGTAAGCTGTGCATGGTTGAGCTGACATTTCATCATCTCCACCTATGATCATGAGAACTACCTCTACCAGGAGTTGCACTGGCACCTCCATGCCCAAGGTCAGATGATGTGCTACTGCCTAAGGATGACTGATGTCTGCTGGGAATGCGTCCTCCATGGGAACACCCAGAACCATGAGCCCATGGCCTGCTATGTCTTGGTGTGGACAGCACACTCCCCTCTGTAGTGCTGGATGTACTGTCACTCTGAAAGCATGATTGTGCATGGCCGTGTTGACTCTCAGCAGATATAGTTGCTGATCTATGCCCACGAGGCTGACGCTCAACTCCAGTGAGACATTCCATCACAGACAAGTATGTTTGAAGACAGATAGTGTGCGATCTCTCTCAGACCTACCTCTTACCACTGTGTCAGTCAACTGTTCCAGGGTATCAGCAACTCAGTGGAGCCAGTCATGGATGTCAGACTGTGCTGCAGTCATAACCTTGAGCATTCTTCGGGGGTTCCTTTCTGAATGTGTCTGTGCCTCCATGATGGCCCTAAACATATGCAGAGTGACATGTGATGAGACAGCTGCGACAGGTGGTGGAGGGACAGCAGGCCTGCAACAAGCATCCCTATCAATCCGCCTGCGTGGAACCTCGCCAACTGTCTGGCTATGGCCAGTGTTGACAGTCACTGAAGCCATGGTAGCCACACTTCCCTGTTCAATGTCCCCACCCTCTGACTGTCCAATATCTGTGGCCTCAGGGGACTGGGTATACTTAGGCATACTGGCTGTGTACTGTGGTAATGAGGGTGGATGAGGGATTTCAACCTCTGTGTCTGATTCAGCCTCTGTAAGCTCCAGCTGTGCCTCAACTTACCCACCATCATCATCAGAGTCTGGAGACAGTGACATCAGGTTGTGAAGGGGACAAAGACCAACCTCCCCGGTAACCTGTGATAAAAAGGAGAAAGTAATACATTAATACCTGCACATCTATGGTCTGCAGTACTATGGTGCAATATATGATAAGCTGTATACACAGCTGTCACTATTACAGACTTTATTACCCTCAACCTCACATAGTAGGACATGAGGACATTATTTTCTAACCCCAATCTGTAATTATTTGGAATTAATTCTTCATTAAACAAGAATCTCATGAGCAAAACATACATTATGTACACTGGTGACATTCTGCAAAACTCTGCAGAGTTGACAGTTATGGCAGTCTGTAATGTCCTGACAATAATGTCAAGTCAGTCACTACAGTCACACCTACAAGGTAGAGATATGACTTTAAACTGAGGACATACAGAAAATATCTATCCATCTGGCAATCATGCAGACAGTATATCAATCTAGCCAGCAGGCCTTGGATGACACTTTAGCTAATATATTGAACTAAATCTACATCTCTGACAAAACAGTTTTCTGCTTACTAGCAGCAGGAGCACGGCCTATTCCAATTCCTGACTGTCCTGAAAAAATTTGAAGGAGAGATAGTGGCAACAGCACCACATGTTACAGTTTAACAGGGGTAATATGTCCAAATATCTCACATTTAAAGTAGCTGCTATGTTAACGGGTATATAGGTCACGATCTTTACATGAGCTTAAAACTGCAGCTAACCTCCTTCCCCCCACAATAAAACACCTGACACCCATGTAAAACTGTATACACCTTGACACAGTGAATGCAACAGTATTCCAATGCTGATCTAACTAAACATACCTGCACAGTCCTCTTGAGAGGAATGTGTGGCACCCACGTCCACAACATATTGTCTGATGGATGCCTGGGAGCTGTCCTGTGTTGCAAGGTTTGCCAGGAATTCTTCTGTGGCTGAGAGAGGTTGTTCTGCTACAGGCCCACCACGAGTGACTTGTCGATCCCTGGCCACATCAGCTGCACATCTGCATGCAGAGTGTATCATATCTGTGGCATGGTGTCGCACCTGCTGGTGTCTATGATTCTGGTGACCCACAGCATTAATGTTATACACAAGTTCATCCCACAAGTCTGTACGGTCTTGCCTATTTGCCCTCCCTCTGGGCAGCAAGACTTGGTAGTGTTGGCGCAAAGCCTCAGTGATGAGGTAATTTTCTTACTCAGTAAATGGTGCCCTGCTTTGTGTATGCATATCTCCTGAAATACAAACAAATGAGAACACATGTCAGGATCACACAAATGGAAGTACAGTATGTAGACATAGAGTAATAAAAGAAGGCTACCAGTATTCACTGCTTGATTACACATCTCATATTCTGCAGTGTGCCAAATGTGCAAAGGGTGTGAATGCAACTAGGATAGTAGCAATAGTGACCTATTCCTGTTTGTGCCATGACAGATACTCATGTATGATCACACACCCAATACAGGAGTCCATTGTAGTGTGCCCCATAGCAGGACCCCCCCATATACTATATAAAAACAATATTGCCAACCAGATAGCAGTGTACTATTACAACTGCTATCAAAGGAAGTATCCAGAAGACGTGTGTACCTAGTTAACACACAGCATTGTACCGTCGCTATACTCTTTATTCTCTGTAGGTGTAACACAGCTGGAGATCAATGTCATGTCATCTGTACTAAGAAAGGCTTACTGATGTAATTGCCACCCCCCCTAAGTATATTCAAACATATGCATCATGTTGGAAACAAAATGGTTACATACCTGATGGAGTACTATGCTCCTCTGTTGAAAGATACTGCTACATAGGTACTGTGCCAACAAGTTAACAATACAAGCTAACTCTAATACACAATGGCTCCCCTAGCTAGACGTTTGCCTTTTTAAGATTGTTCTCATTAGTAAGTGATTGCCTCTGCACCAGTCTGTGGTTCAGAAATGCTACATGCAGCCTACACAGCTGATTTGCAGTATAATCAGCCAATCCCATTAAACTACTCAACAAGGTATAAGACCTCAATGTAGATTCCATCCCCTTTCTCATATGTTGAGGTTGAAATTACTGGAATAAAAATACTATGTCAGCACAGAGAGAATGTTTGTAGCAGCTACTTTTTATATGCAGATGTGTGTGCTACAGGCTGAAGCTGATGTTGCTGCAGACATTAGGCTTAGGTAGAGAGTCTGAAAAACATGTAGGACAACAGCACTTAAGAGTAACTGTGGGACCTGTGACAGCTTTGGTGTACAGCCAGAGCCAGACTGAGGGGACCCATCCTACTGGAATTTAAGGTATGTGTTTAAGGTAAGTATGTTAGCAAAAGGTATCATTAACGAGTAAAAGGCAACATGCTTGTTTAAGTTAAGTATGTTAGCAAAAGGTATCACTAACAAGAGTAAAAGGCAACATGCTTGGTGTGTCGTAGAACAAGGTAGGGGTGCATTAACCATTATGTGAACCAGTTGGACAACTGCCAAGTCATGGGTTCTGTCATGGTAGTCATCTGGAACGTGTGTGCTGGCAACCCTTGTTTCGAGCACAACCTCCATATATATGTGTTATTTGTGCAGCTGTGGTTGTCTGTAATATCATTAGTAAATTATTGAGGACTACAGTCTGATATTATTGGGCGTCATTTGAATTACATACTTCAAAATCCTCTGGGAATTCATGCTAATGCATGACCTGACATTCTATGCACTTTCTAGTGCTGTAATAGGATTAGTTAAAATGTGGTCCTATCTGTAGGCCTTTTACTTCCATTATTTTATTTATTTTTTATTTATTATTTATTTTACATTTGTTGACCGGGCTAGTCTAGCTGGATACATATCCTTTTTCAGTAGAGGCCCAGGAAGAAAAGCTCCCAGTCATAAGAACAGTTTAGCACTACAATTTGATAGAAATCTTACATTGTAAAGAATAACAAAACAGTAAAATAAACATTATATACATGCTTGTAGAGAGAAATCATAGGTATAATCTTACATTGTAAAGAATAACAAAACAGTAAAATAAACATTATATACATGCTTGTAAAGAGAAATCATAGGTTGAATAGGTCAGAAAACATAGGTAGATAAGGAGGAAGTAAATTGGTTGATAGTTTGTAGAGAGTAAAGAGTAGGATGATGTGAAAGCTGTGGGTATTAATCTGGGGTTGGACATGGGCATAACCAGTGGGACTTGAAATATTCTCTAAGATTGTTTTTGAATGGCATGAGTGAAGTCATGAGTCTAAGGTTATTGGGAAGGGAATTCCATAGCTTTCCAATAGAGTTAGCATAAAGAGCGTCACCACCTATGTTGTTAGATTTGATGGTTAATACTTGAATACTATTTGATGATCGAAGGGAACTGAGGTTGGTGTATGGGGTCAGGATATTGGACAGTGAGGGAGTTTTGTCAGGTTGATGAATTATTTTGAAGGCTTCCGTGAGTTGATTAAATTTAAGAAGATTGGGCAGTTCTAACCAGCCGAGTTTCTTGAGGTTATGGCAATGGTGGGTACGATAAGGTGTTCCTGTTATGAATTTGGCTATGTGGTGGTAGGTGGTAGAAAGGTTGTTGAGCTCACGTTTATTCAGGAAGGAAAATACCGGGGAGGCATATAGTACGTGGAAAGAAGATGCGCGGGCAATGGTTAATTTTGCATGAGGAGTAAGAAAGTTCCTGATTCTGTACATTGAACCTAGTTTCTTGTTAACAGATTTAATGGTTTGGGAAGTGTGGAGATCGAATTTGAGCTTGTGGTCAATAGTGACACCTAATAGCTTGGTGTGGGAGATGGGCTCTATGATGGTTCCATTAGAGGATTCCACAAAAAAGGAGCTAGGTTTAGACGGTTGCGACGTTAGGGTTAAGGAAGTGGTAGATGAGGGAAAGAATAAAAGTAACTTGGTTTTAATTGGGTTGAGAATGAGTTTCAGGTCAGAGAACCATTTTTCAACTTTGGCAAAACATTGTTGGGTGGCTACTTGAAGTTTCTGGAGAGAAAGATCAGAGCAGATCAGGGTAGAGTCGTCTGCGTATTGGATGCAGGTGGCACTGGGGATGATAGTGTGAAGATCATTTATAAAAACAGAGAAAAGAAGGGGACCAAGTATGGAGCCTTGGGGACGCTATGTTGTTAGGGAGTAGTTGAGATAAACTATTTTGCCATTGGACTGCTTGTTGCCGGCCAGAAAGGTAATCCTTGAACCAGTTTAGGCCTAAGTTGTCCAGATGAAGGGTATGGAGGGTGTGGAGTAATAGTTGGTGGTTGACCATGTCAAAAGCTTTTGACAGATCAAGAAAGAGTGCAGAGGATGTAAGTTTTTTGTTGCGGTTGCTATTTACTGAGTCGACAAAGGAGAGGAGGGCAGTGGTAGTACTATGGTGGGGGCGAAAACCATGCTGGGTACTAGACAGTAGATTATTGATGGTGAGGTAGTATAGGAGTTGTTTGTGAATACACCGTTCCAGAATTTTAGCTATTGGAGATAGTATAGCAATAGGTCTGTAATTAGAAGTTTCAGTGGAAGGGCCTCCTTTATGTAATGGAATGATGTACGAAATTTTCCAAATAGAGGGGATGGTGGCCTCAGTTATGGATCTGTTGATCAAGATTGATATGGGATAGGCAATGACATCAGAGGCTAGTTGGAGGTATTCTGCTGGGAGACGATGGACAAGGGGTGGAGGTTTTAGTTTTTATTAGGATGCGAAATATAGAGGTGGATACTGTTTGAAGGTTAAAGGAGGCGAGGGGTGAGTCATGAGGAATAGTTAAGGATGGAGAGGAAGTAGGTAGATGGTTGGCTAGGGACTGGATGGTCTCTGTAAAAAATGTTAAAGGCATTGGCTATTTCTTCTGGTTTTACTTGTGAGTTTCTCAGGTATTGGGGTAGAAGATTTACCAGGATGAAGAAGGTTGTTAAATCCAGCCCAAAACTTTTTGGGTTAGACTGATGTTTATCCTGAAGGTGACAGTAATTCTGTTTTTATCTCTAATAATGTCAGATTTTGTGGAGTTTCTAAGCTGCTGGAATTTGATGCGATCTAGGGGAGTTTTAGTAGCTCTCCATTTATTCCAAGCTTGGTGTGAGTTTAATTTTTGTTTTGGTTTCTTTTTGTTAGCCAGGAGCTATCGGTCTTTGGTTCTAACAAGACGATTTGGTGCGTGGGAGTTGAGAATATTTAGGAAAGTGTCATTGAAGTATGAGACACTCTCGGCTAGGGGAAGAGTAGTAAGGATAGACCAGTTACAGGATTTTAGTTCCGCTAGAAATAGTTCTAGGTTGAATTTTTTCTTGTTTCTAATAAGTTTATATAGGGGTGGGTATGAAGAACAGAGTTTGTGCTTTATAATATAAGTGACAAGGTGGTCGCTAAGGCTGTTGGGGAGGGTACCGGTGGTGTAATTATTAGCATCTTTATTAGTGAGAATCCAGTCAATCTTACTCTCCTTTTGCTGTGCATTACCAATTCTGGTAGGAGTTGTGATATTTTGGGAGAAGCCATAAAGATTGATTGGGTGGGGATTAGCCTTTATGCAGTGGGACCAGTCAATATTGAAGTCTCCTAGTATAATGGTTTCTTGGGGTAGTATGCTGCTAACCAACTTAGAGTTTGTTCAAGGTTTTCAAGGTTTTTCCTGGTGGGATATAGATAACTACAAGATTGATACATTTTGGGAGTTTAGGCAAATCTTTATTGGAATGAGTTCTATACTGGAGACCTGGGGGGGGGTGCAAAGTGTTTCTAATTATGTTAAGTCTGTTTTTAAACATTACCGTTATTCCCCCACCCTTTTTGGTTATTGATGGGCTCCTTAGGGTATTATAGCCAGGTGGAAGAATTTCTTAGTCCTTTGTGGCAGGTTTGAGCCATGTTTCTGAAAGACACATGATGTCCGAATATGTGGCTATCATAGCATGTAAGCTGTGTACTTTATTATTTATACTTCTTAGGTTGAGGTGAAGAATGAGGAGGGAGGTATTAGGAGTATGGGGTAGTGTTGAGGTGGCAGGGTCTAGATGAGAGGCTGGGCCTGGATTAGGGTGGATGTCTCCATGTTGAGTAATACATTGTTTTAGGTGATCTAAGAACCTTTGACATTTATATAGTATTTTGAGGTTAGATTTATTATAGGTTGGTCTGGGGTAGCGGAGGGTTAGATGCGATAATTAAAGGTTAGAGTTTTTCTGGGTGAGGAGAAGGAACTATAAGGTTAGATGAAGGGTGTGTATATGATAGTATGGGCCTTGGGAAGAGGAATTCCTGTTAGTGTTTGGTGTTCATAGCGTGATAAAAGGTAAGGGATAAGAAGAAGTAGTGATAGTGAAGGGGTGATGGAATACATGGTTTTACCAAGATAGAGAGTAGGTAGTTGATGGGGCGGGGGATTAGCATGGCTTACTGAATTTAGGGAGTGGCTAATTAACAAGGAAGGGGAGTTGTTAATCAGAGATCAGTCGTGAATGGAGGGAGGAGGGTGGGATGGGATTGATATCTATAAATTTAGAGGTAGTGGGGGCGGGTGGGATATGGGGGCAGGCTGGGGAGCGGAGCGAGCCCGAGCGGAGAGCGAGCTAAAGCCGGGGCGAGGACACCTGCCTGAGGTTGCAGGGCCTTAGAGGCAGCTGGGTAAAGTATGGATTCCTGATGAATAATATGACCTTCCAATCTCAAGAGCCTGAAAGGTACAGATGGTATCCTGGCTACAGAGCACTACCTAACTAGGTAAAACTTAAATAAAGGTATTTCTTTTACCCTTAAAGTCACTTTTTCAGTTAGAGCTGGTGCAGGGTATTAGGTTGTGCATTCGCACAATAGCCGGATTCAACGAAGCCGACGCCGCCACCCTGGGGGAGCCACGAGATGGAAGAATGGTGGGGGGGGTGCCTAGGATAAGATAGAGGAGATAATCACATTTAAAGGCACGATAGAATACAAATGCTTGAGGTTAGACAGTACAAACAATGTATAGGTGTTTACAGTAGTATGAGCTATGTGGTGTAGAGCAGTGGAAGTGAGGCATAAAAAATCAACAGTGCTACGCACCAATCAAATTTCACTTACTTACTAGCAGACACAGGAAGTAAAATAGACAAGTACAGTGATGTTAACAGCCCAGTTACGATAAAGAAAACATGTGCTAGCTACTTCCTCTGGTATCGGTAGGTTAGTCAATGTGATACAGTACAATACAACCACTATTATAGTCTTAAGCAATGTCTAAATTCACTTATGCACAAAAAAGGCAGACTTTTAACAGCAGTAAAAGGAAGACAAAGCATCCGATTAAACAACAGTATAAGTCAACTTTGGCATGTAACAGATACAGTCATTAGATTTGGCTACCTTGCGATTGCTCAGGACTCGGACTTACAGAGAGAAATTAAACAGACCTTAGAACAGTTGTAAACCAAGGAACACAAACATTACTGTGAACAGTAGTACTGTTCAACTTTGCTAGGCTGAGCGTTATTTAAACAAAGAGCGCCAGCTACGTTTTAAATACATGAACGCATCAAGTTTTACTGGATTACAGCAAGTACATCTAATACACGCTCAGTGGTGAAATAAGGTTTAGAACAAGGCAAATTACCTAGAGATACACAGTTTAACAGATATTAACGTAGTTTAAACATGAGGCGCTAGTTAGAACGGCTACTTATGAGCACTTAAGTTGAGATTTATCATTCTTGCAGAGCAGCGATAATTGTGACAACAACACAATGATATGAAATAGTTTAAACAAATTATAACAAGTCAGTGTATACCTTTGGTAAAGGAGTCACCCAGGCAGGAGGACCGAGCAATGCCAGCAAATATTGTAGTAAGAAAAAAATGGCGGAATCTGGCGGGGACTATGAAAACTCCCTGACATCAGAACACCTGCCTGGAGGTTGCAGGGCCTTAGAGGCAGCTGGGTAAAGTATGGATTCCTGATGAATAATATGACCTTCCAATCTCAAGAGCCTGAAAGGTACAGATGGTATCCTGGCTACAGAGCACTACCTAACTAGGTAAAACTTAAATAAAGGTATTTCTTTTACCCTTAAAGTCACTTTTTCAGTTAGAGCTGGTGCAGGGTATTAGGTTGTGCATTCGCACAATAGCAGGATTCAACGGAGCCGACGCCAAGAACCTGGGAGCCACGCGATGGAAGAATGGTGGGGGGGTGCCTTTGGTAAAGGAGTCACCCAGGCAGGAGGACCGAGCAATGCCAGCAAATATTATTTAGAAGCAGACATTCCATCTGTAATGATTTGGGTGGAAATTAGGTGATGAGACAGTCATACATATCACAATTTATGATGGTAATGTACACATACATGTATTTTAAATGCTAGACACAGCTGTATTTGAACCCAGGACCATGTGGATCAAAAATTAATCTTTTCAAAGCATTTAACAGAAAGAGCTACAGAGTCACTGTAACATGTGTATTTTTATATGTTGTAGATATAATTGCACATGTACCTGCTGTTACATACCTCACTTACATCTGTTATTATGTGTATGGCTTTATATTGATGTATTTCTTTACCAGAGTCATAATTAAACTCCCATTTTTCCATTAATCTTTTAGCAGATCTGCGCAATGCGGCACAATGCACAGCATCATGTAAACATGCTAAATGGCAGGAAAATGACAATTGTGTTTTGCTTAAAACACTTGTGCTAATTAACTGGCTATATGGATTGGCAAGTTGATGCACTGTTCTCCAAATGGAATGGTGCTGGGTTCGAAAGAGGGTGCAGGTGTACTTTTTGAATGTGATTATTATGCTTTCAAATACATGTAGTAATACACCGCCATTTAGCATTGCACAAAAACTGTTTAAAGAAAAGAAAAATTGAGGAGATAGGACAGTGTTGAAATGGGGTGCAAGCAAGGGGAAAAACATAGTGAAAGGCAGGTAGGTATGTGTAGGAAGGGTGTAGGAAAGAACTATAGGTATCCATTTCTTGAACAACAACTCTGCACTTTAAAAGATGTTTAGCTGAATTTGGACTATCACCCCCAGAGAGAGGGGTTATACAACATAAGTGTTATCAAGCCAATTGGACCAAATTAAGTGTGTCCGGCGGACAAGTGTGCAAAATGGAGAGCTATGTATGGGACGATATTTTTTGGGGGGGCAGGTGCCTATTTTGTTTAAGGTGAGAATGGAATGTTGGGGAAGGGACATAGGTATGTGTGTGGAGGAGGTAAGTTGGGAATGCGAGGAAGCTTTTCCAGACAGACAGACAGACAAGACAGCAGACAGGGTTAGTGTGTGACACAAGATCGGGGTGAACACCTTGGTTGGGGAGGGTGTTGTGGGATCCCGGTCCCATGGACATCAGACATGGTAGCAGTGTGATTCAAGTCCTCTCCCATGGGGCTCTCAGCACTGCACCTTCACTGCTCCTGTGGAGGCAGTGGTCAACGGCAGCACCTGGGACCAGACTGCCCACCAAGATGGACAGCATGGTCTCCATCCAGCATAGGCATGCACTAACAGTTTGGAGCCAAGCCTATGCACCATTCCCGGCAGTTGGTCTTGGGTGACTAATGCACCCTCTCCACCTCCACTCCTTGGGGGGGCATACCTCCCACCCTGTGGGGTGGAACTACCCGATGGATCAAGTAATGCAGGGGCAGCAGAGGGGGTGCCACCAGGCCTATGGCTCAGATGTGCTGGGCCCCGGTGCCTTGGCCAGGGGAGCCAAGGTAGGTGGATAACCAGGAACCAGCCTACCTTGTCACGCTGTGGCACATGAAATATAAACATAACCCAAAGAAATGTAATTAATAACATAAGAGAAAACAATAAAAGGTAATGGAAATAAATTGAAAATAATATAATGAGGAACACAACAATAAATAATGTAAATGAAAGTTTTTTAACAGCAAAGCAATATTAAATTATATATAAGGCCAACATAAGAGGTAATAACAAATAATATGATAATATCAAAAGATAATAATAAATATATCGATTAAATAAATAAAAGAAGGGAAGGGGTGGGGTGAGAGAAAAAAGAACATTAGTAACATAGGATCATAGGATCATAGGAGGTCACTAGGCTATTGGCCCTGAGGCCCTTATAAGCCTAGCCAAGAGTGTAGCCCATGTTTAGACAAATCAGCACCTGATGCCCCTGTCCAGCAGGGACATGGGTGGAATCCCAGGGGTATATTTTCTGTTTCCCATCCAGTTATCCAGGTTGCACTTAAAAAGGGCCAAAGAGGTACTCCAATTGATGTGGAGAGGGAGTCTATTCCATAGACGGGGGAGTCTTTGGGACACAAATTTGTCCCGCCAACAAGTCTTGTTGATGTCATAGACCAGGTTGAGGCTGCATGTTACTCGAGTGGAGCTTGGCTTGTGGATATGCACCAGTCCCATCAAGGTGGGCCCATGACAGCCTTGTATGCCAGACAGAGGTCACCTCTGAGGAGTCTGTATGAGTAGAGGAATAGGGCTTTTAGCCTATCTGTGTATGGTAGATGTCTGAGGCCCTGGATTCTTCTGATGAGAAACCTCTGTGGTCTCTCCAGCTGCTGCATGTGCTTTGCGAGGTACATGTCAAAAGGGGCATTGTACTCAATAATGGTCCTTATAAGAGAAGAATACAGGGATGTTATGACCTCCTTGTCCCTGGATGAGATACCCTTACATATGAGGTGATACATATAGAAGGCTTTCCGTACAACGGAGGCAACGTGGTGATCAAAAGTCACTTTGCTATCAATCTGGGTTCCCAAATCCCTCACAACTGATTGTGTGCTTAGGACATTGTTACTAATGTGATAATTTGTGGGGACATCACTCTCCCCAAAGTGGATGATAATGCATTTTTTGGTATTCAGCTGGCACCTGTCCTTTGTCTGAGTGAGACCCTCTTGGAGGATGTCCACATCACTAGGGGAATTGATGACAGCACCTAGTTTGCAGTCATCTGCAAACCTGGTCAGCCATAGCCCACTGGTTTTGGCCTGGATCTCAGAAAAGTATATCCCAAATAAGAGAGGCCCCAAGACCAAACCCCGGTGTACACCACTTGTTATGGGTCTACTGCTTAAGGTGGCTTCCCCTATTTTGACTATGTGGGTTCTATCACTGAGCCATTTTGCTACCCATCTGGTAATATATGGATTGATGCCTATTTGAGAGTGTTTATCTTTTATGTCCAAGTGGGGAATAGTGTCAAAGGCTTTGGCCAGGTCAAGGCAGGCGGTGTGCACCATCTTCCCCTCCTCCATGGCTTTGGTCTTAAAGAAGTGGACCAAATTTATCAGACATGACCTCCTCTTGACGAAGCCAAACTGTGTGGGATCAAGTGTTTGGAGGTTGCCAATGTCCTTTTTAATGAGGTCCATGAGAATCTGCAGATCAGGCTAGTTAGGCTGATGGGTCTATAATTCCCTGGATCAGTGGGTGCTCCACCTTTGGGTAAAGGGATGGCAGTGACTGTCCTCCACTCAGCTGGGAGGAAGCCAGTACTCAGGGTTTTTGTTGAATAGGGTGCCTAACGGTGCTGCAAATTCCTGCCCGAGTTTATATAGGATGAAGCCTGGGATGTTATCAGGTCCCATGGAGGCTGTATTTTTTTGCTTTTGAGAGACAAATAGTATAACTAAACAGACTACAGTTACATACTTCTAGATATGTTAGAGTTCATTTGTAAGACCACTGACTGCTATGCCTTTTATTATTTGAAATACTACCCTGTTCCTTACACACACACACACACACACACACACACACACACACACACACACACACACACACACACACACACACACACAGTATAGTACAGATCATAATGCATCAGCAATCATTCAGTGTGGCTTATATTTTATATATGATGTTCCACGTAATACCTCTCAACCTCTTAGCATGGGACATTATGGGCCAAGCCATAGATAATGGTGGTACAATTTATTTATTTTATTTATTTTACATTTGTTGACCGGGCTAGTCCAACTGGATACATGTCCATTTTCAGTGGAGGCCCAGGGAGAAAAGCTCCAGTAAAAAAAAAAAAAAAAAAAAAAAGACAATGACAGGGAACATTCTTACATGGTGTGCTCATACAATAGTAGCAAGGTGTTCTGATAACAGACTTGCCAGTAAATTGCATTTCAAGTGATGTCATATATCTGCATATCAGAAGACCAGATATATGGGGCAATATTCATTACATTTTCCAAAAATTGTGACAGTTGAGAGATATGTTTGTCTACACTGATTACACTTGACAGCTCAAAATATCTCATTTGGCTGGTGTTGGATTAGAACCCACAAGCAGTGACTACAGGAATACCGAACATTTTGTTTGAAAAAATAAATTATCAGAGCACTGTCTCCTTTTACACTTTATTGTTTCATGTTGTTTTAAATCTTGCATTACACACATGCATAGTTGTGTAGGTGTTCCGTTGACTTACAAGTTTTCCCTTTTAATGTATTGATTGCATATATCAGACAAAATGAGCAGAACACAACAGTGACTCAATCTGGATATTGCACAGCATTTATTTCTGATATACTAAAGCAGTATTGCCTATTCCACATTTTTCATTTGGCTGGTGTCGGATTAGAACCCACAAACAGTAATTACAGGAATGCTGAACATTTTATTTGAAAAAAAATAAATTATCAGAGGACTGTCTCCTTTTACACTTTATTGATTCATGTTGTTTAAAATCTTGCATTTACACACATGTATAGCTGTATAGGAGTTCTGTTAACTTACACATTTACCCTATTCATGTATTGACTGCAACCTACAGCATATTTCAGACAAAATCAGCAGAACACCACATTGACTCTTAATCTGTGTATTGCACAGCATTTATTTATGACATAGTAAAACATTATTGACTACTGCACATTTCTCAGTTTGCTGGTGTCAGATTAGAACCCACAAGCAGTGACTACAGGAATACTGAACATTTTATTTGAAAAAAATTAATTAACAGAGCATCATCTCCTTTTATACTTTATTGATTCATGTTGTTTCAGATCTTGCATTTACACACATGGATAGCTGTCTAGACCTTCTGTTAACTTACACGTTTACCCTATTCATTTATTGAGTGCAATGTACAGCATATTACAGAAACAGATGCCTGGTGCCAGAGATATGGGCTCAAGCTTAATGCCAAGAAATGTATAGTTATCCCCTTTGGAAAACAAATGTACCCATGAATTACCACATAGGTGGCAGTACACTAAACATCGAAAGTGTGATGAGAGACTTAGGGATACAGGTGGACAGTGGTCTCACTTTCAATAACCACATCGCTACAACAGTCAGGAAATCCTTCTATGTGGCACACCTCATCACTAAGGGCTTTTCATCCAGAAAAAAGGAGGTCATTGTCCCACTGTACTCATCCCTCATTAGACCCATTATAGAGTATAATGCCCTGTTTGGTATGTACCTCACAAGACATCTGCAACAGCTGGAAAGGCCACAGAAATACCTCACTAAAAGAATCACAGGCCTAAAGCAGATGCCATATGCTGACCGTCTAAAAAAAACTCCAGCTATACTCTGTGGCATATTGTCTACTAACAGGCGATCTCTGTATAACATACAAGGCCATGTCAAACCCTGAGCTATTGGACATGCTCCACTTAAAGAAATCCCAATCCCACATGCTCCAGGGATATAAACCTTGTCATCACAATGAACAAAACATGCTGGAGGGATGGGTTCCTGACCCAGAGACTCCCCATACTCTGGAATAGACTGCCCGTACATGTCAAGCAGAGCGTCTCCTTGGCCCTCTTCAAAAGGAACCTTGATGATTAGATGGGAGATAGGAAATTCACCCATGGGATCATGTCAGTCACCCTGCTAGACAGGGGTCCAGAGAAGTAAATATTGTGGGAAGAAATATCCAGGGAATTGTTATGGCTAGGCTTGTATAGGCCCTAGGACTGATAGCCTAGTACCAACCTATGAACCTATATTTCAGGCAATGAGCAGACCACACCATTGGCTCTTAATCTGGGTAGACCACAGCATAAACTAATGGCCAGAAGCTATGCTACACAGTACTGTATGCTTACTTGCTTTAACTTTCTTCACCAGTTAAGATATGCACTGACGCATTAATAAAACTCTATGATGTCCTAGGTATTTCATACATGACTGTTAAGACTGCAATGTCTGTATTTATTTTATTTTATTTTATTATTAAGTTATGCATTAAGTTCTTACTTTATTGTATTGATCTTCTTACATACTACGCTCTTGCTTCATCCTGGTCAAATGCCTTGCATGGAACTGGACATTGCAGGCCCTCTCTTCTGCAGCTGTGGTAAGAGAAGGAAACCATTATGCATACCAGTTTTGCACAGATTCAGCTTGTATGTTTTTAAATTACTAGAAAACATATTTACATATCTGTGGGGTGTGCCCATCCCATACCTCTTGGATACAGATATCCAAGGTTCCCCTCTTCCTATGATACAGGTCATTGTAATGGTGACAACACTGCTCACCAGTGCGGGGGTTAACAGTTGCAGTGGTCAGGTCCCTGGCCAAACTATCCCAGGCCTCAGATTTACATTCTGAGCCCTGATAGTCACCCTGCAGCATCTGGGGTCCATAGTATTCTACCAGGAGTCCACTGAAAACCCTGGACTCCTGCACCCCCCACCTTTGTGCCCTAAATCGTATACCTTCCTCCACAATAGCAGCCATACTACAGTCAAGGTCAGGCTCAAAGGAATAATGTAAAATTCACTCCCATTGCCCTTAAAATAAGCTGTATTGCTGCCCTTGCACATCGTATTGTAACTTTCAAAAATGTGCTGCTTCACTTAGCATTACGCAAACTTGCACAACCCATGTTTAAGTGAAGCTTAGCAATGCGCAAACAGGAAAAGATCATTGACCATGTTTATGCGATGCTTAGCATCGTGCACCTTTTCCAAATGTAGCAATTAATTTAGAGTCAACCGATGTTTCAGTCAAGTGACACAGTTCCACAGCACTGTATGTAAAAGGTATTACTGCCCAGGACTTAAATCCAGGACTTACTACACTGTAGGTCATGACTCAACCTATCTAGTCACTGGGATAGTGAAGGGAACTCATATATCTTCAGATATACAGTGAAGGTGCCGTAAGCATAGAGCAGTGTCACTAAGCAGGTTTCCGTGCTGCTAAGCACTGCAGAACTACAACAATTGAATGCACTCAGTTTTTATTGTTAGCTGTCTAGTGGATGTCTAATGCATAAGTACACAGACCTGCACATAGGTAAATAACACGGCGTAGTGCCCAAACACATAAAAATTACAAAAAAATTGAAATTGAATGCACCCGCTTTATATTTTTAGCTGTCTAGCGGATGACTAATGCATATGTGTGCAGTGCTAAGCATAGCAAAATAACATAGTGCATCGTGCAAACAAGTACATAAAAAAAAAAATTTAAATCAAATGCTTCCCTTTTCTATTTTTAGAGGTCTAGTGGATGTCTGATGTATGGGTGCACAAAGCTATACATAGCTAAATAATGTGCCGCACCTCACAAACAGGCACATCAATGTAAAAAAAAATTAAAATAAATCCAATTTACTGAAATAAAATGTCTTGTAGAGCTTTTGGTCAAGGTTAATGGGCAGAAAGGTATGTGGTTGTGGCGTCAATCTTGCATGGATTCATTATCCGTGTTGCTGTGACCTCCCTTATGTGTGTGCCATAATTAATATTGATGGCACGCTGCAGAGAGAGAACCATGGCCATGTACATGGATACATTCCATGTAGGCTCTACATGGAGCCTACAAGGACTTTATTGAATCCTGGGGGGAATCTTTGCCTGCTATGTAAAGTAGGGTCTCTATTATATCATTGAATGCTTAAAAAAGCGAACGCTGATTGATCGACCTAATTTAAGTGAAAGCTTACAATCTCGAACTGTCAGATCAGCGATTTTTTTCCCAGGGAAAAAAATTGCTGATCCAAAACACATACACACAACACAAGCACACCAAACAAACAGAAATCCACACACATACACCTAAAATCTGATACCTAACCCTACACTAAACTATGCACACACCACTAACTACCCACTTACCTTAACCCAAACCCTAACCCTAAGGTCCGTCACTATCGCACACTCACCTCACCCGCTCCCTAACCCTAACTCACTTAAATCCACCCTAGCACTCATGCCCACTCAATCGCACACACACCTAACCCAAGCCCTAACCCTAACTCACCTAAATCACCCTAACACTCACATCCACACAATCGCACACTTACCTGAATCCGACCTTCCATCATAACATTGAAAATACCAAAGCAACAGAAACTGACAACCAAATTCTTTCCCTAGGAAAAAATTCAAGTTTCTGCTGCTTCGATATTTTGCAGTTTCACGAAAATAAGTTCGATCAATCAGCGTTCACTTTTTTAAGCGTTCGAGGATATAATATAGACCCGTAAAGTATTTCATAGTGAAGTACCACATACCACCCAGGGTTCTGACATCTGCAAAAGCTCAAAAAACACATATCATAAAAATGTATTATTTGTTACATCTCTAAGTAAGGCAAGGAAAAGGAATTGATATTTTACAAGGAAATCTCTCTTCTTTGAGGTATTTAAGAAAAAATATCTCATTGGAGAGGAAGTAATGTATATGAAACAAATATTTTGGAGTCTGTGTTCCATCTGTGCCAGAATTGATTTAATTTTATTTTTCCTTAATTCTGTGGTTACAGACTATATCCTTTGCCAGATCTTTGAGGAACAGAAACATATTCTGATACTCACTGAGTGCAAACTACAAGCACTCTAAAACCACATCAACTATTTTTATAGCTACACTTGCATTCATGTTTCTGTGGTAACCACAAACTTAGGCAGCTGTAAAAAGATGATTTATTATGCTAAAATCATCTTTTGTGAAAGTGCTTCTGCATAATCAGCATTCAGGCAATGTATTTGCTTTCAATTTATTATTTTCTATTAATATGACCTACCCCAAAAGTCTGGAGCCTTTGAAAATTGCCCTGTTCACCCTCTCATACTAATGCTGGCCTGTGCATGAGGCATATAGTCATCCTTTCAGAATGTTTCTTTTCCTGTGGTTGTTTGACCCTGTAGTTAGTATACACAAGTAACAAGGATATGAGGAACACATGGGAGATTCAGTGGAACTTTCTTTTGAAAATAATATCACCCACAGTTTTTACAATTGCTTTGCTCAGTGACATTGACTAATCGAACTTGCTGTCTGTAAGCTTTGAGTTAACTTCTTGGAGTAGATCCCTTCCTGCAATTCTGCATCCCTGGAAATGACTATCTGCAGTCATGCAGCTAATTCATATTGGCATTATGTGTTCTTCATGGTGTTACAATGTTTTTAAGTAAGTTGAATATATCAGTAAATTAGCCACAGATTATCTCAGTGGAATCCTACTGAATAGAAATATCAGTGCTTCAAACAGCATTTGCACAAAATGGGTTACTTGAGCAGACTGATAGCCAAAACTGTCTACAGTTCTAGGAATGTAAGACCTTCTTGAGACAAAATGGAATTAAATACTTTGCCAGTGTATAACCACCAGGATACAAATGGGATAGGTGTGCCCAAATATTCATTTAATCATTCAGAGCTATGAGCTCATGTCCAAAGCCACTAACATGAAATACAGATAATGTTTTCCCTGTGAAAATGCAAAGCATGCAGTGACTGATACATCAGCTGTAAGCGTCTGTATTGTCTTATCAGATGATGAAACGAGCGAATGCTCTTTCATTGATCCAATAATGTCGAAAGGAGAAAATAGTGAAGTCACAGAACATAGCTTATTTTCCTAGGGAAAAAAAATCGGTGGGCCGTCTTCAGGACTTTGCCATTTCCTCCACTATGGTGCGATCTCGAAGTTGGTATATTTAACTGGGGGGGGGGCACAGCCTCCCACATTGGTGGATGTGGGGGGGGGGTGAAGCCCCTCACTTCATTTTGTGTTTAAACTTTTTTTTTTTTTTCATTTACAGAGCAGCAAATTTTTTCCCAGGGAAAACATTCGCTGTTCCGTGTGTTCGTGTTTTTTTGGTTTCGACATTATCAGTTCGATGAAGGAGCATTTGCTCTTGTCATCTTCCGATAATGTGATATAGACGCGGCTGTAATGTTATTCTTAAACATGGTTTTGTCCTCCAGAATGTCTTTAATAAAACCAGAGGAGTACAAAAGTAGGAAAACCCTGCCACCCTACTTGCTCAACACAAGGAAAGTATGAGTTTAAAAACTTTGCTATATGTCAACAATGAATGACCAGAGACTGTGAAATGAAAGTGGGATACATTGTTGCAAGATGGAGATCTCAGAAGTGCATTTAACATATGATTCATAGTATGTGAAAGAGAACTCCACATCATCTACAAAGTTCACAGAAAGCAGATGGTCCAGAAATAACAGCCAGATCACTGAAATACTATGACAGTATGACAGGAGAGGTTACCACCACCACTCAGTCTTTATCAGGAACTCTTAAACCAGGAGGTGTGTATACTTATCCCACTAATTAATTTGCTTATTTATTCTTTGTTGACCAGGTTAGTCTGACTAGGCTAGTAGCATGTTTTAGGGAGAGACCTGAAGTGGTATTTACACTACTAGGGGAAATTTGGTTAGGGCATTGGGGAAATTCCTTTATTCTTTGGAGCTGCTAAATGGAGCCAGAGGCCCCCTACAGCAGCAAGGAAGAGGTCTAAGGGAAGCAGCATCATGGAGGATGAGAGAAAAGCTATGGAGAGTTTAGAGGTGGAATGTAAGAATGTGGAGACAAATTTACTCGATATGGAGCTTCAGGATGTAAACAAAGATTCCTGTGTCATGGATGTTACAGATGAGCAGCATTTAGCTGTCTTCAACAGACTTGCTTATTTCTTTCTCCATGAAGTGGTACAGATAACAGAACTGGTACCAGGAGGGCTTGTAGGTGATGTTCTGTTAAATATAATCAAGCAGGATGATGGGGTGAGATGGCAGATAACTTTTTTGGATGTGCTGAGGATGGTAATGTAGAAAGAGAACCATGTGATGTGTCAGCAGAGAATGTAGCAGTTAAAACTTATGCAGCAGTGACAGAAAGTAAAAGAGGAAAGCAGAAATGAAATGAGGTGGTATCTGGTTTTGTGGCAGCAGATAATACAGTAACTAAAACATATGCAGCAGTAGCAGCAGGCAAAAAATGCGAACATCAAGAAACTGTGAGTAAAACTGTTTTTTTAAAAAGATAAGACCAACTGTGAGAATAAGAGCAAAAAATAACAGTGTAATAGACAGATATTATGTGTGGGACAAATTGGTAACTGGTCAGGGTTTTAAAGCTCAAGAAACTTGGTCTTTTAAACATATTGGGACAGCGACGTTTTGTGACTTAACAACTGAAACATATGGACAGTTGAAATTTATGGAATTGTGTAACAAAAGGAAGGACATTTATAAATGGAACAATTATTTATTTGTTGGTAGTAACATAAATATTAAAAATGTCACTTTGCAGTTTAGAACTGATGAACTAGAAGAAGACAATGTAAAAAATCTGTCTGTGTGAAACTTGATAATATTGTGAAAGTTAGAAATAAGAGAAACTAATGGAAAGGAGGGAGGGGGTTAGATGCTGTTTGAAATGTAAAAACATGGTGAAACACTTGCAAAGTTTTATTTTTGTACCTGTTTATAGAGGGACATTAATTAAGAAAGGAAAATCAACAATGTTATAGTATTTTCAGTAAATGTAAACAGTATTATTAAAAGTGTAAGTAGGATAGGGATACTCAAATGGTGTGCTAAATGTGATGTGAATGTTATTTTGTTAGATGATAGAATATTCCTGGGAAGTGAAGAAAGACTGCAAACAGAAAAAAATGTGGGATGGAAATATAATATGGAACGTTAAAAATGAATGTTGCTCTGGAGTGGCTGTGTTGTATAAAAAAAAGAAAACCAGTGCAAATACTAGATGTGACGTTGGTAAGGGTGGGAAGGTTAACTGTTGTAGATATGAGGTGGAAACATGTTTATACAGCTATGGCATTATATGCATATATAACTAGCAAGGAAAGATAGAATCAGTTTCATCAAATATTAGACTATGCAGTGTTTAGCATGAAAATTATAATTAAAGACTACCTTGACTGTGATATAAAAGGAAAATGTAAAAAGAAAGGGAAAGATTTTAAAAAAAACAGCAAGTAATAAAATGATAAATTAGCTGTGTGGAACAAAAGTCAATGGACTTGCAGCAGGGGACAGTTGGATCTGAAATTGATTATTTTGTATTATTGGAAAGCTTGGGATAGTAACTGTTGATACAGTGATGGATTTTTCAGACCATTTAGCAATATAGATGGAGGTGATATAAGAAATGGAGTATATTAAAACAGAAAAGGGAATAAGAATAAATGAGAACTTACGGGCTGAAACTGGAGAGTTGGAAGTATTGCAGTTATGGAAGTATTACATAAATGTGAAAACTGTGAAATACTTCTATAAAAACTGGTCTGAATGGTGGACTGAATTTAAAAAGATTTATAAAAAGTGTTTTTTCAATGGCAGGATGGTGAGAGAAAGGAAGAGAAAGTGAGCTATGGGAAAATGTGTAGAGATGTATTAAGCGAATTTACAGAATAATACAAGAGAGTATTATGATACGGACAGGAAGTATATAAAAGAAACGGAAAGAATTAAGGCATTACTTTTAGGCAAAGATGTTATTTATAAGGGAAAACATTTTTGGGTAAAACTATAAAGGAGGACATTAGTATAACAAGGAAAATGAAATATGTAAAAGGAAAGGTAAAAAGAACACAAGAACAACTTATGGGTATTGTAGTACAGTGTTTGGAAAATGTGTATACCAGTAAAAAGCAGGAAAATGAGAGACAATGGAAAGTGAAATAAAATTCTGGAACTAGTTTAGGAAGAATTTTAAAAAGAAATTACTGTTAGTGAATTGGATGAAGTACTTAGGAAATCAAATGCTGATTCAGTATCAGGACCAGGCGGTATAGGGTATAAAATGTATAAGAAATCAATGGACTGTCAAAGAGGATATTTTGTAAATTTAATTTAATGAATTGTGAAAGGAAGGCTTTGTTTATGAAGAGTTGTGTAGTGGCATATTACAATTTATATGGAAGAAAGCTGAGAAGAATGAAATAAAAAAAATGGGACCCTTCACACTAAATAACACAGATTATAAAATTCTTACAAGAATAATGCAGAGGAGACTGGAAGGAAGGATGGAGGGTATTATGGAAAAAAGTATATATGATAGAAAACAGAAGGGATGCCAAGAATTGTTACTGGTTGTAATTGAAATTGTGGATAATATTATAAATAAAAGGGGGGGATGTGAAATGTATAATAGTTGATATTAACAAGGCATTTATTAGAGTCAGTTGGAGAAGTATTTAATGGTCAATCAAATTAGGAAAGTGTGTATGTCAACTTGTCAAAATAATACAGTGAGAGTTTTAGAGATTGGGTGGCTGAGTAAAGAAATATGCATGAAGTGTGCTATAAGACAAGGATGTCTCATGAGTGACATTGTTTGCACTGTAAATGTCTGTCAAACATGCCTATGCCAACAGTGAAGTATAAAAAGTGCATACACATAAAAAGTTCCATTTTCTCCTGGATATGTAAATTTGTTTGTAATATATTACAAAATCTAGAATGTACTTGAGTAATAAAAGCATACTTTCGCAAAATTTGAAACCTTCTCTGCAGATAAATCACCTTCAAAGGAATATCAATCTTCTGTGTTGTCCAGATACACAAGTCTCCTCACCTTCAGCTTCCCTAGCTACACAGTTACCTTTTTATAGTGTAGGTTCAGTCCTCTGAGCAGAGTGAAGATGGAAATGAGGTGTGAACTCATTAGAATTGCTGAATATCAAACGTTTGAATTTGTGTAGCAGAATTAAACATAGTGTAGGCTGTACAACACTCTTAGCTGCTAAGGGTCTGCAACTGTGAATGATTAGTGGGAGTTAGAAGGAAGACACAACATCATTTCGCACTACATTACCTGCCGTAGGTGTGCCACTCAGGATACACTGACAAAGTATAGAAGTAACTTTAGCAAGCTTTTAAATGGAACTAAACAGTACACATTTAGCATTTTTGTTCAATAGTAGACAAACTCTCCTGCCTGTGCTGATAAATGTTTTTCGTTGTCAAGTACTTTTTATCATACAGTTAAAGGAGAATGATGCACAATGCACTATAGACTGTGTGTCTGAGATTACAGGAGAGATAAGGGAAGAATGAACACAATACAAAGAGGAGACAGAGCTGCATTTGTGCAAAGATATTTATAAATGGTTGTGTGATCACTCATTGCATATGTAAGCCACATATGTACAACCAATTGAGAATGTACAAGTGTATGTCCTGTTAAAACTGTAGAGGAAAAGGGAATTGCTTGTATTCATATGATTTCCTTTCCTGCTGCAAAGCTGTGTCTGTGACAAGGAGAGATAAGATGCTCCTACTGTGTTTTGCAGCATCATTAGAATGATAGATCAAATCCAGAGTTGTGTAAAATTTTTTATCGTGTGTTAAAATGTTTTTTTTTTTTTTAAAGTAATATTTGCATGGTGCATGGCTTAGCACATACATGGTGAAATGCATCAGTATTTAAACTTTAATATCAGTTGCCTTAAGAAGTACAATCCCGTTTAGTGCCATTGTATACCGGTCAGCAGCTTGGATGTTACGAACAGCATAAGTTACACCTTTGAAACAAGTGTGTGTGTAGCACACCTTGTAAAGATTTTGAGGCACACAAGATATAAGATAGTTAGAGCATGGTTCAATTCTCACATTATTTTTTAAGCATAAATTATATTAAGCATTTTTTACAAAGAAATTGTATTTTTGCCTTTGCATGTGTCGTTTGCATGTTGGTCGTCTGTGTGCAAATATGGCTTACTGCTGCAAAAAAAAGATGCATTGTTAACTTGCAAAAAAGATGCATTGTTACTTGTTTTGCCTCCTTTTGGGCAAACATAATAAGTACAAGTGTATATCATGCATGGCGGTCAGCACTCTGGGTAGTAATGAGTGTAAAAAATACACCTCACATCTAGCTTTCCCTGTGGCACCAGGTGTAAGTTCATAGCCACAACACAGATGAGCCAGGGTTCTAATCCAGTACCCTCCTAATTTTATTAATGTTGCTCCCTATAATTTATATAAAAATTAACAATATAAAGATAATTATACATAAGAATAACTATGTATAGCAGTTGTTATCATATGAATTACATATATAACATGGGATATCACAACCAACTAAGAACTGTAAAAACACATCCCAGTTGTACAGGTAATCCAAAATGAAGAACTGAATATGATCCTTACAAACAAAACCCAGAAAATGTGAACTAGGTTTAAAGTCAAGTTCTTCATTCTTTATTCCAGGTTAAACTCTTTTGTCCTTTAGGACTTCTTCAGAACCACAGTACATCCAATCAAACACTGCATTTATATCATTAATTAATTAATTAATTAATTAATTAATTAATTAATTGATTGATTGATTGATTACTTGATTGAGTTTGTAAATCTGCTGGCCACTCTATTTGATACTTAGCATATTAGTTAAAAACTTCCTTTGTTATTCCTAAAATTCAATACAGTTCAGTAAAGTAACTATATTTATTTTTAAAAATACATTTTAAAAATACATATTCTTAAAAAATATGTGTATAGGTGCATACCAAAAAACATTATAGCTTTGCAATACATCTTTCTAGGACAGGAACAATGGAAATGTATTTGCTCAAACCTGGATGAGACTACTAAGGGACAATCTGTGTTTGGTCTAAAGGGCACCCTCCAATCTGGCCGTGATGGAAATGTTGCACATTGTTAATGCAAACTGCACAGGGGTCACTTGTTCCAAGGAGGGTAACCTAGCCTTTGACATAATAAATCATATTGGAGAGATAGATACATCTCTCAGATGCTACCCCTTCACTTCAACATGCTTGCTATTCATGTAAAGCAAAGGCCTTTCCTGACCACCTTCAAGTGCAACCTAGAACAATGGTTAGTTAATCATGATTTTATTCCTGGTGTTGCGTCCATGTCCCTTATGGATAGAGGCAGTTGTTATTAGATAACATAGCATAAGCACATACCTGTGTGAACATTGTTCACATAACTATTGAAAATTGGGTAACTGATGTTAAATATGGCTAGGCTTTTATGGGATTTTGGAACTTTAGCCTAGTAATCTCCTATGCACCTATAAACCTTCAATTGTATCCTAGGTACAGCTATACCGTGATTGTACAGTGTCACAGATGTACCAGTGCATTACATCAGTATTACAGTTTGATAGTTTGCATGAATGCATATGCATGCATGTCAGGATTTCATTTTTGAGAATTAAAAGTATTTGCTATAATGTTGCACATTTTGATCAACAAAGCAAAGTTCTTTTTCAGTGCTTTGCTGACAGACGTTATGAATATTAAGATGTATACAGAGCTTATAATAATGCTCAGAATGTTAATAGATCAGATTTGATGCAATATAAGGGTAGACGGGAGCAAAATTCTATTCTTAGATTTTTTACTACTTTGGGAAGTAATTCTACGGCTTTCCAGAAGTTAATATCTAAGCATTGGGATATTTTATTATCTGACAATGGGCCATCAGAATTAATTCCACCTCACTGTCATTTATCTTTTAGATGCGGCAAATTGATAGGTGGTTATTTAAATCACTATAAGCAGGGAGTTTTGGTTGTATCTGATAAGCAACATTCAGTTAATGGGATACCATTGAAGGGGGTCTTTTCCATGTGGTAATTCTTCAGCTTGTAAAGTGGTTTGCAAAACCAAACAGTTTTCCTCAGCCAACACTCCACTGGTTTTTGATATCTGTTCCTTCAATACATGCTCTTTTGAGTGGGTCATTTATTTGGTCACTTGTGGGTGTTCTGCCTTTTATGTTGTCAAAACGTCCAGACAATTCAAAACACGGGTTTTTGAGCATATTACTGACATAAAAAATTGTAGGACATCTAATACATTATATAAACACATTACTAAACATTCCACAGCCACTTTCAGATTTACTGCCATTGACAGGTAATTTTTACCACAGCCAGTTTCAGATTTACTGCCATTGACAGGTAATTTTTACTGGTTTTAACAAATTGGGATGGCAGGATTTTCTAAGTGAAAAAGAACAGGGTTGGATTGTTAGATTAGGGGCTGTATTTCCACCTGGTTTGAATTAGACCATTTGATTGGCTTAGCTGCATATCTGGGAGGAATGTGAGTACATCTGTTTAAATTTAAATGTATTGGCTTATAATAATTAAGATTTGCTGTATGTTTGATTTGGTGATGAAGGTGTATGCCGACACTGGTCTGCTAATTTTTACTTTTGGATACGTTTCTTGAATAAAGCTACAGCATTTCAACTGAGTGCTGGTCATCCCCTGTGAATTGTAGTATAAAATTTTCCATGGCAATGTCAGGGTGGCAGTGATCGTGTGGCACATCTTGGGTTTGACATGTGCTGATAGAAAGTGTGCTCCATGTATTGTTTGGTATGAAAACAATATCACAGTGATGGCTCCCTCGCTCATTGATGCTAGACTTTACAGTGCTGTAGATGCTGTGCACAATAGCATAACTAATGCATTGCCATCAGTTTCACATAGTGTATTACCAAGCATTATAATGGATCACTTATTTCTCACATCATATGCAAATGCAGCAGACAATAGCCATTCCTATACACAATATAAATATATATATATATATATATATATATATATATATATATACAATATATATATATATATATATATATATATATATATATATATATATATATATAGCAATACACGGCTGTGTGTAGGGACTCTACTGAGACTAGTGTGCTGTTTTTAAGTGCTGTATACCTATGTCATCCACGGATGCCTTACTCACGTATATCACTTTTAGTGCAGTGAGCTCCCGCACATCTTTGTTGACCACACATAAGTATTATTTGTGACGCATGACCATTAGGAGTTGACAGTGCAGACTTCCCTTCAAGGTGTTCTACAAGATGCATGTGTGATACGTCTTCCTGTGATGCACCCAGTAAATACATAGCTCATTGATAACACTGATGACATGGGATACATTCTTGAAGGTGTGGATTGTGGCTTATGTGTCATACAATCCTCTCAATGGACCGGGATTGCTCCTAATTAAATCTACAGGTGTAACACTGTCACTCTTAACACCTCCAAAAAGTGGTAATTTTTGAGGAAAGTGTGTTGGATTCCCCTTATAAATTACTGACAAATCATTACATTTGTACAGGTCTGTTCCTGTAGAACATGTATAATAACTCACAATCACATATTTCATATCAGTGTCACAGATTAATGGTGGTATTATTTTAAAATTGTCCACGATTGTACCAACATCTGTCTAATACTGTCCATGAGCCTGTTGCTATGTGTCCCTGATCGGTTAACAGCCATGCTGTCATTTCTGTGATATTCAAGCAAGTCATTTAGCACACCTTCACAATATTCACACGCCCCTATTGTAGATACCATCCTTGCTAAATGTCCTCTACAGTGATCATGTCAGGATGTTTATATCACAACCATTCATCTTCATTGATATGTAACCTTGTGTGACAGTCACATAATATGCTATAATGTCTGATGATATAAATATACTTGCATAGGAGGTGTAAAAAGCAGTATGTACTGTAATATGTACATATGTGATTAATTCTATGCTACTGACTTGTCTTTGGAGTGTGTGTGTACAATGACATGCCCATATCTGGTGTACATTCCCATGTTTCACATGTCCTCTTCCTCTTACTTCATTCCTACCATTCATGTCTGTGGCCCTTTTCAATATGCACACTTCTACAGACTAGAGCATTTATGCTGCATTCTATGTACCCTTGTTGATCACCACAAATCCTTATCTCAGTATGCCAAAAACATGCTGCAATGTACACTGCACTGAGTACACTTTTCTATAATGTGTTACTAGTGCATTCATTGCATTCATTTTGGCCCTGTGATCTTCGTGGCTGTCTGCACAGCACGTTTTCCCATAGGTAAACATGTCTGCATTTTCTGTACGCCTTTATGCTGCTTTACACTATTTCCTGGCTGGCAACACTGTTGCTGGCCATGGAACCTCACTTGTATTTGTGTAAGTTCTATGTGTGGCATGCATATGCAATTAGCGCTGCTGCTCATTTCTCAAAGATGTAAATTCCATGTATGCTTTGCACTAAGCCTACATGGAGTTTATTGACTCCCTAGGAAACTTAAGGGTTTGGGTGATATGATGGAAATTGGGGGTATGCATGTTTCAATGAATGAAGTGTTTTTCCAGGGGTACAATTTGGGAAAAAATATGTAGTCATCATGGAATGGGAGAGTTTGATCAAAGAAAAGAAAGAAACATGTCTTCTGTGGAGGATGTATAGATTAGCATCAGGGACAAAGTTGTATCTGGTGAATTCTGTATTAATGGGAAAATAGCATATATGTCCAAAGTTTATATGATCCCAGATTATGAAGAGGAAATTGTACAACTGGTGTTTGCTTTTATATGGGGTTCAAGAGGAAACCCAGTGAAAAGAGGTGTGTTGTACATGACTGAAGATGAAGGGGGACTGGGATTACTAAATCCAGTTGTTTATTCTGCTTCTGTAAACTTGTATAGAGTACTGAACTGGGTAAAGGAAGAGAATGAAAAATTAATTATGAGACTTTTTAAAGATAAGTACAAAAAAGTCTGGGAGATGATGAGAATAAGAAAGAAAATAGAATATGTAAAGGAAGACATTAAAAATTATCAAGAAAAAGTACTGACATGGAAAATAAAAATTAATGACACAGAGAAAGACAGATATGGCATAATGTGATAAAACAATATTATTATGTAAATAGATGGAAAAAATACCAGAAGTGATTAAAGCCATTAAAGTAAGGAAATATAGTAAAGTGTCAAGATTTCCTACGTAGATTGGTAATAAATAAGTTACCAGTAAAGGAGAACATGCCGTAGAAGAAGAAAGTTGAAAGCGTATGTTTATTCTGTCAGGAGGAGGAGACAACAGACTATGATTTGTAAAGAGTGATGAAACTCTGAAAAAGGTCATATAAAGAGAAAGTTTTGAGAATATTAATGACATAAATAATATGTATTAGAATATGATTATGTATGGCTATTGTAAGGACAGGAAGAAAGAGTGTGTGAGAAGAGTAGATAAGAATATATTTTATGTAATATGGGTTATCTGGAATGAAAGACTGAATGAAATTGTGTTTAACGGGAAATGGATTTTGTCAGATATATTGCAAAAAATTAGATTATGGTTGTGGAAGGAGTGGGGGGTCAATTATGTAAGAATAACAATGAGGATGTTATAAGAAAAAAATGGTAAATAGTAAAAAAATAGAAATGTGTATATGTGTGTGTGTGTAAGTATGAACATTTTGTAAATATGCAAATTATTTTAATGCTGTCTTAAATAAAGGACCCCTACTCTTTTCGATAGGTGCCGTAGGATCTTTTACATCTATCTGTGCTATCACTAACTCAGTCAGATGGGACCTCAGTTTAACATTCATCCAAAGAATGACAGACTCAGGAGTGCAGCATCCCCCTTATGCTGCACTGCAGTGCCAGCAAACCATCTACCTGACTTGGGAATAGAGCCCTCAGCCTTCTGCACCAAATTGAAGTATGCCACCTGTTGTGCCATTGACACTGTGATTGGCGAGCATGCTCAGAGAGTAATGGGTGGCATATATCATGTCAAAAATGAGATGGATGACCAGATCATAAATGTCACCAGTTGAAGATGTGGCCATCCATATATTTGTCCCAAAAGGTTAACATATCAGACCAAGGAGAATGGCTACTTCAAGAGGATAATAACTAACCATATTCACACCCCAAAACAATTGACAGAAAAGAAGGAATGATTTAACTGCTTCCGGAAGAAGATGAAAAAATGTACTTTTGTTTCAAGTTACTAGTCAGAGCGTTTATAGTGGAGTGATGATGAGTGGATGAACCATCTATAACTGATTAGTAAAGAGATTACCAATGCTGTGGCATTCCAAACTGAAGATACCTCAGAAGGGCATATTAGGGCATCAGCAGTGGAGCCAGGGCCACATACTTACTACACTGAGTATTTAAAAAGGGCCTTTTCTAAGGCTGAAGTTACATGAAGCCACACATAAGTGCTGTCAAAATAGAGATCTAGAAGTTACTATCATCAGTAAAATGATAAAATATTATTATTAAACACGTGTATGGTGGTCCTGAACCCAAAGTGGAATTTACATATGCTGTAATAATGCCTGGATTCAATGTATTAGTGCTAAAGACAATAATGTCACATTAGCTGGATAATTAGCGATTGCTGTTTCACAATCATTTAATTGCTGCTTCACAATGTATATGAGAGGTGATAGTATTTACTTTACTTGGAAGCTCCCTTTTTATCTTAGAACACCTTTAGTAAGCACAACACGTGCACACAGCACATAACCAACTTATGATGAGGTTAAGAGAACACTTCCTAAGCCTCCCAGATTAAAAACTAAGAAACCCCAGAAATTAGTTCACACAGCAACACACCCGCTTTCACCCTTCATGGTCATAGCCAGTACCCATACCTCTAAGAGTCACAATGGTGCAGATTCCAAGCCACTATGGCCCACTGAGACTGCATCTGCCCATGGTAATGTTTGGCAGTAGGTGACTCTATTATCAGGCATGCAGACAGCATCCTAACTAGACAGAATAAGAATAGGGTGACAGTTAGCTGTCTTTCTGCAGCCAGGATATGGAATGTAACAAGAGCTCTTTGATTACTCTATCATGACTAAAATGATTAAGACCTGATAGTGGTCTACATGGGGGTAAATGACCTTAGGTGCTGTATATGGAGAGACAATTTGAAGGCTGTGATAGAGCTTCTATGCATGTGTCTGCGGCAGGAAAGACACTGGTTTTGAGTGATATTTTGCCATCACCCAGAACACTGATGAGAATCAAACACAAGATTTTTGGAGTTAATAATTGGCTGTGTAGTTGGTGTCATTCCAGGGCAATCCAGTATGTGTCACCTTGGGATGAGATGGATGACGAGCCTTTCTACATTGCCAGGGATGATCTGCACCTTTGTTACCAAAGCTTTTGCATTCTGGCCAAAGCTGTTGCTGCCCCAATAATGCCTTGTTTAGGTAGAGTCCAACTGATGGACATTTCAAGATAGTAAATTCTAACCCAGAACACATTAATATGGCTCTGCTCACTGCTAGGAGTCTAAACAAAAACATGTCCAAACTTGAGGCTATTCTGCCACTTGAACCCATTCATATATGTGTAGCTGCAGAAATATGGTTTCAGAGCAATGAAAGCACCCCTCTCTTTATTCTGGGGTGTAGTGCCTATAATGTCTTCAGACCTACTGGCTATTGTGGGGGAGCATCAGTATTTGTCAAATATATCATCACCTGATGACAGATTCCTATGGACACCACATTTAAACTCCTAGCTGTGTAAAGCACCATAACCAAGACTAATCACCACTTTTAGCTAGTTATAGAACTTCCTCTATGTCCCCTTCTGAGCATGATAGCTATCTTAACATGTTAGATAAAATTCCCATTAAGTTCAACCAATACCTTTCTACTGAGGACCCCAACTGTCCATCAATAAACTGTCTGACGTACGTGCCAGTGGCTGGCATACCCGGCACTTCCTTGATGTTATAAATGCAACTCTCTTTTACATATAGTTAGCCATTTTAATAAGATCTTGTCTCCTTGATCTAGTCCTCAGAAATACGGCTACTTCTTTTGCATCTCCATATGTATCATCCTGCTTTGATAGATCTGACCATAAATTAGAGAGATTTTCCTTTAAAACTGGTGGTATATACCTATGTGTTTAGGGACTTCTCAAAAACAAACTTTCTTCAGTTACTTGATGATCTAAATACATTTTGTTATAATCCTCCAGCATCAGATCCAATTGCTAAAGCTGCTGCATATGCCTCTGTCTTCTACTCCCACTTAATTAGTGTGTTGATAAGGAAGTCCCTACACCAAATATAATGAGGAATTAAAAAACAAACTGCTATGGCAGAACACCCAGCTAAATAAATGATATAATGACAGAAAGACATTGCTTAATGATTATATGAGGACTCATTCTAACTACCTTAAGAGCTTACATAGGCAAATTAGAAAAGTGGTTTAGGTAACCATTAGTAGCTGAAAGCAGACATAACTACAGATCTTTCTTTAACAATTTCTGGAAGTCATGAAATAGTGCCCCAGAATGTTTAGAGATAGTCCACAATAATACTTCACACTCTTATACAAAGAAAATAGCTAATATCTAAGCTAACAAATTTTGTGCAAATGGTACACCACCCACAGATATAGCTATTGCATGGATTCCACAATCTCAACCACTCTCTTTAATTATTTTTGAACAAGTCCTCTCAGCTCTCAAAAGCAAAGGGCACCTCATCCTTGGACCCTGTTAATATAACATATTGCCTGGTTATCTGTGTCAAATATGGCATTTTTGAACCCCTGCTTAATCTTTCTAATCTAAGCCTCTCCACAGGTTACATTCCTGAAGCCTGCAAGACAGCCTTTGTAATGCTATTACACAAAGGTAAACCAACCATGGACCCTGGTGACACTGCATATTGAAACTCACTAGCCTCATATGTATAGCTATGGAGATATTATCTCAGACCTTGTTAATCTGGCCATGGAAAATCTCTTAACCCTGGACCTCAACAGGCTTTGTCAAAGGAAGGCTCTGCCTTTTCATTCTTATAAATTTCTTTGAAGAAGTAACTGAAACAGATGATAGTGGCAACATATTTGGACCTGACTAAGACCTTTAAAACTATTCTTTATGAAAGTGTAATTGATAGACTTGTAAATCTGAATGCAAATCCTTATGTTTTAGCTAACTTCCTGTCTGACAGAACACATGTAGTTAGAGTTGCCGGTGCCACCTCTGAAAGCAAAAGGTTACCAGTGGTGTACCTTATGGTCAGTGTTGGAACATCTCACGCTTGGCATCTTTTTCTTAGACCTTCACACCAACATTCCGCACCTATGGTTATCTACATTTGCAGAAGACTGTAAATTATACAGTCTTCCAGTGACTCACAATTGCTCTTGCATGGGTTAGACAATGTTAACAACTAGGACAATAGTCTTAAATGTAAAAAAATGTAGTCTAGTTAATTTTGGTAAGCAAAATATTTTCACTACCATATAGGATACACACCCATGTAATTAGACCCTGTTATAAGGGATCTACACACTTTTGTTGATAATTCCTTATCATTTGACTATCGTGCCTTCACAGCTGTTTGGAAAACCTTCTATCTGGCTGTTCAGTTTCTAAAGGCATCTCCATCCAAAGCCATTTTAATTCTCCTTTATTTCATATGTCATCAGACTCATGATTGAATATAATACACCTTTTGACATGTATTTGTCTAAATATATCACTCAACTTTAGAGACCTCAGAGTTCATAACTAAAAAATGAGTTGGCCTTAAAAGTCTTAGTTATCAGGACAGACTGGTAGCCATCTCCCTGTAATCAATGTCTTATAGACTTCTTCATGGACATCTCTGTCTGGCATTTCAGGCCATCAAGATAACAACACTCTTTGGCCTCCTATTCCTTTGAAGAACAAATGGTACCTCAAACACCTCCTTAAACAAACTTAACCATTATCAACACAGAAATAAAACACTTTGATGTGACACATTCATAGCCCAACTACATGTTAGCCAGAGTAGCACTATCACCATGTTCAAGGTAAAGCTAAATAACTGAATGGGAAGCCTCAAATTTCCCCCAGTCTGTCTTGTTTTGCCCATCTTGAGGCAGGAGGGAACCTTTGGATTGGAGTTTTTTGGCTAGGCTTGTCATGGTCTGAAGACTGATTGCCTAGTACTTACAAAACTATGAACCCATTTTGAAAAGTTACATGAAAGGTATGATAATTGGAAATGTCCTGTAACTATCACTCCTAATGTCCTCATTTCCAGTGTAAAAGTTAGATGAGTGTTATGTACACACATCCGTACATGTATACTAATGCGTACTTGCTGAGAATGTCATTGTATGTATTATTTAGTAAGTAAAGTGGCATTTAAGAACAGCTCTACAATATATATTTATTAATAGTTATGAATCTGTATACACATAAGACAAATAAACACTGTTGTTAAGGAAGAATCTAGTTCCAAAAACTGAAAAGATAAAAGACAGAAGCTCAAGTAGTCTGTATAATGAAAGTTAAAAAAATTTATCAGTGTTAAAACATGACCTCCCTAAGAAAGGGAGAAAAGCTTTCAACTCTTTGTTAAGGAAGACAGCACAAAAAGAAGAAAGGTTTTCTGTTTCCTCTCTTGTTCACACACACACACACACACACACACACACACACACACACACACACACACACACACACACACACACACACACACACACACACACACGTAACAGATATGCTTGTTTGACACTAAACCCAAATATAAGAAAGATGTACAGTAAAACTGACAGATGGATGTGGCAACAGTGTGAGAAGAAATCTGTGCTAAAACTAAACACTCACAAAACAATCACAGCTATGTAAGTAGTCCTAGGTAGCAGCACTAAAACACTGAAAGATATTCTCTGCTGGGCTTCTTCAAAAATCACTCATGAAATCATAATATTGGGTGATATTAATATAAGCTGACAAACCTTACAATCTGAAATTCCAACCAATAATATACATCTGTACAAGTTCACTCAACTTATAACTCACTAACTAGATATAACAAAGCCACAGACAAACAATCAACCCTGTAGTGGATACTAATATCCCCTCCAAATAAAATCTCATCCCATGGAACTCTGCCAGACATCCTGTGTGATCACTTACCAGTCTAAAGATACCAAAGCAATAACACCAGAGCACATCTTTACATCCTGCTAAGAAAACGTATTGCTTTTGAGGGAGACATTTTTATTAATATACTCCATTTCATTAACTGAGAACCACTAAACACTCTCCTCATAAATTATGCTGTCTCTGAGTTCAACAAAATCTTCCTGGGTGTTCTAAACACACTAGTTCCCATTAGAACAAAAATCCGTACCCCATAGCTATCCTGAGTGAGTAAACAGTTCACAAAACAAAAAGTATGGAAGGTCTGGACAAAAGTAAAACCGCTCCATCTCTGCTAGCATATAGACTACTAAGAAACCTAGCAAAGCAACTTATCACCAAAGATAAAAAAAGCCTACTACTTAAGTAATCAAATCATGCACTCTAGTAATCCAAAACTGTTCTGGGCTTCAGTCAATTAAGTGTTAAATCCTGGACAAGCTACACAGCCAGCACCAAACACACAGAAACGAAATGTTACCAGAACCAACCAATTCAATAACAACTTTATACAGACAATACATTCCTTAACCAACCAGGTGACTAATCAAGCACTTGAGGTCCCAACTCAGTAAAATAACCTCCTTCAACATTTGTCCTTCCAACTAGTTCCCACAGATACCATCGAAAAATACTCCAAAAAATTGAAGTCTTCTACCACTGACAATCTACCTGGCGAATATCTTAAAACAGCAGCTGAGGCTATTACATTTACAGATTCAGTTCCGATAAATTGATCCACAATGAAAATACAGTTCCCTAACTGTGGAAAGAAGTAATTTATTATTCCACTGCACACAGTTGGAATTAATGCACATCATTCAAACTATAGGCCAGTTGCCATTTTTGCTCCCCTATCAAAAATATTAGAAACAAATGATTAAATTTCAGTGATTTGGAAACCTAAACATTGTTTAGTCTCTAAATGGCTTGCAAAATTCTAGTTATTCACAGGCAGACTATCCATTTCATACTTTCTGCTCATGCTAAAATGTGACGTTATTCAAAGGGACTTGTAGAAAAGGTGCTCATTAAGGGGGTAATTGAAATACTATTCATCTAATTTAATTTAATATGTTAATTAGATACTTTTTATATTGATGGCATTTACAATATAAGGTGAAAAATTGACAGTAGAACCTCCCTCGTCATTTAGCATCTTTAATATCCACCAAAATGGTAGCTGGAACAGGTCAACTATGTTATCCTGAAATGCAAAAAAAAATTTTTTAAATGCCTTTTTATTTGAAAAAAAATATATAAGTACAAATTGTTAAAAGCACAATAACATGAGAAAAAAGAACATGAAATGGAAAACACAACAAAATACAAACTAATACCAATACAAATCTAACAATGTATACAACATTTGACTTATTTTGGTAATAAGCAAGAAGAGGGGGTGTGGGAGGTTGGTATAATGGTTAAGGATTTACCTTACAGACACAAGGTGCAGTGTTTGACTCTTATATGGGGTAATTGCCTGTGCTTAAAATCGCCCAAAAGGGCTATTAGCCTAGTACTATGCTAATACTATGCTATGAATGTATACGTACATAATACTCAATGTAAGAGATAGAAGGATTGGATGTTAAGGAACAGCCCATATGTGTTTGAGGTATATAATGACTTAATTCTCTGAAAGGGAGGTGTAGGAGGAAGAAACATGGTCTATATAAGGATTTTGAGAACAATCCAGAGATAACCAATATTCTGTAGAAGTTAGCTTTTCTTCATGAAGAAGTACCTAGAAAACACTTATTTATACTAACTACTTCTCTCTCAAAACTATGCATTACACAAAACTGGTTAAATCTCCCAACTATAAATCGGGAGCAGTTCAGTAACATGTCTCTCACTGATCTTAAAGCATCCAAATTTCTACCAAAATTTCAAATACTCCTTAACCATGACATTGGCTTTAAAGCTATTAGAATCCTTCTTGAAATGCATGAGTTCTAAATAACTTGAGAACATATAAGCAGTAAACACATGGACTCAAATATATCTATAATGATGAATTTATGCTAAACACAAAAATAAGCATTTTTATTTGCAGGTTGCAAGCCTTCCTGTGTCCTCCATGTAGCAGCTTACTCTCCAAAATTCTGTTAATTATATGTTCTCACTCTGAGGTTATTGCAGTTCAAAGAAAGGCCAATCACTATTATAAAAGGTTTAAGAGGGATTGCTGTTTATTTGCTGTTACTCATTCATGAATTATACTTAATTACAATGCTGTGAGCCTTTAAAGATTGCTACAATAAGTAGTAATCAATCAGCTACTGGAGGAACAGTTTGAGCAAATAAAGCTTGATCAACTTAAATGTAAATAAATACATCTGGAGCAAGTTAAGGTAAACAAGTTGGAAGATGTTTAATAATTCTGCTGAAGAGCCACAATTTAGAAGTATGGGTCATACCCTTCCTAGCATACTGTCAAGTAATAGGCCTAAACCCACTGCCTTTTGGCCTCAGAACTGAAGATGAGGCCTTCTGAACCACTGATATTACTGGGCATGAAATGCAATTGTGCCTAAAAATTATTATGCCAAAATCCAGGCCTGTAGGATAATTGTGCATAAATGATATTATGCCGTAATTCAGGCCTGAAGGATAATTGTAAATAAATGATAGGTACTGTTTGAGTCAACAGGTTAACCACACCATGACCAGGCATAAAATCCAAATGTTTTATTAAATAAATCCACACCAAGTTAATTAACATTAACTAATGTGTTAATTACTTTTATTCTGGATATCTGATGAAGTCTGTTAGGTTGGAGAAAAACACAGTGAACCATTTAAAGCATTAATATATTTGTGCCTTCTGTGACTTGGTGTGTATTTGTTTAATAAATCATTTGGATTTTAAACCTGGTCGTGGTGTGGTTAGCCTGCTGTCTCAAACAGTACCTATCTTTCGTTTGGTTTTGGCTTCTCAAGTTTTGAAAGTTTAGGGTGCTGTTTCTCCTTTTATTTGTGTAAATAAATGATATTGTGTCAAAATCCAGGCCTGAAGGATAATTATGCATAACAATATTATGTCAAAATTTCACTCATGAAATTTTTTTACTGCATTACGTTAGGCCATGATGAGGTGTGCCTCACTGCCACACGTGAGACGGAGAGGTGAAATGCAATGGGAACTCACATTTGAGACATCTGAACTTAGGAGGGCTACTAGGGTAGCAGCTTCAGGCTTTTCTGAGAGGAAGAGTTCAATACACATGTCTTAGCTGACCCCTGTCCTTCCTTCTGTCTGACTTTTCTCCTTCCACCTGTCAGTATTACCTTTGTATCACAAACTTTGTTGAATAAGAGTATTTTGCTAGGTAGTACATTCATCATTACGGCCCTTGTACTACCAGGTCTTTGACATGGCCTTACTCTTTTCCTACTAACTTATATTTCCCACATTATGACCGTGGCAAGGATTGTAGATGAAAATGACCCAACTGAGTTAACCTACCAGTTAACAAAGGCAAAGGAATAAATAAAAATAAATAAGAATTCCATTATATGCCCTGTCAAATAATAGCACCTACTGTAAGGTGTCTAGTACTTAGAAAAAAGGTAAACACTTGGTTTTACTTACAAGTCACATGCATTCACCTTTCTCTGGCAACTTTATAACTTTAAAATGACAGATTTTAAAAACACTACTCAGAGTTGTATGATTTGAGCACCTGACTGTCATGCAATGTCAACCTCATCCAAAGGGGCTGAAGATAACTGAACATTAGACTACTTGAACTAAGCTATTACTGAAGGGGTTGGTCATCTTCCAGTGGTGGTGATGACCTGGGTTTGTGAAGTCGTCTTGGTGTCAGAGAATTGGTTAGGGGTCACTTTGGTTAGTGTACCTCCTGTAGGAAGATGCACCTGGGATTCTGTTATTGGTGTTGTGCAATTCCTCTGCAGGCCAACAGAAGTGCTGTACTCACTTGTAAGCAATGAGGAAACATGCTTCCTGTATAAGTTACAGGCCCATTTTGAAATGTGGGGCTGGGGGGAGCAGAAGGGGGAAAGTAAAGAGATTTTTTTTAAGGCTTCCACTCACACCCAGCTGCTGACCATCAACCTCCTTCTACCAGATTGCAACTCATTTGTTTCCTTTTTACCGGCTATTACAAAAGTGGCAAAAGAAACTCCAGCTGGTCACAAAGTGTTGCAAAATGGTGAATTAATGTATAGGGAGAGCTGGGTGAAAGAAATAGGCTGTCTACTTCTGGCAAAAAATATATATCCCATCCAAAAAGGGTTTCCTAGATTTCCTGATGCTGTCATTTTCCCTTGATAAGTGCAACTGAATGTCATAGTTTGTTTGCAGTAGCACTTGTAGAATATCTTAAAATATGTCATTGTGAAACATAAGACAAGAATAGAGAATGAGATGCGGTCCGTCTTGACAGAGGACCACACAGACTTAGTTGATAACTATCAGGAGAAAAAACAAAACCTTGTTAGTGCAGTAGTTTAGGTAAATGAACTTTACACAGCTTGTGCTCCCTATAATGATGTCCATTGTTACCAATGAATTAGGAGACTGACTCTACACTGAAACAAGAACAGCTGACAACTGATAGTAAAGTAAAAAACTGTGAACTTTATTAATAAAAGTTAGCTATAAAGTTCAAAGTTCTTTTTTCCTTTTTTTTTTTTTTGCTTTTATTCATCACATTTTGCATATAGTACAGGCTATAGCAGTTCATTTTGTTTTTCATTAGACACATCAAAGTATTGCATTGTGGATCAGGAATATATACAGATATGAAACACTATGCACAAAAATATACGTTCATTTGCAGAAATACTGGATATATGCACCATACAAAAATACTCGAGCAAATGTAGTACATAATGTAGAAATGTCACTGGCCTGAAAAATAATGCGAGAATACCACTCATAAATATGGAATGTGTTTTATTACTTAGTTGGACAAATAAACATATAAAAAGATATACCTGAGGATTCAATAAACTCCGTCTAGGCTTAGCATGATGCCGACATAGAGTTTACATGTTTGCGCAGTGAGCAGCAATGATAATTGCTTTTGGATGCCACATAGCATGTTTAAACGTAAATAAGTGTGGTTTTGTGGCCAGAAGCAGTGTTGCTGGCCAGGAAACAGTGTGAAGCAATGCAGATAGCAGCAGATACGTAAGCAAACTAGGTTTGTGTGTTTGCAGGAAATGCCACAGTGATTACCATAGTTACTAATAAAGCAATGTATATAGGCTTATAGGTAGGTACTAGGCTATTGGCCCTAGGGCCTATATAAGCCTAGCCAAATGGTACCCTGGCTTTCGCCACCCAAGAAAATTATTTCCCTGTGCCCCTGTCAAGCAGAGCAACAGAAGTGATCCCCAGGGTGAATTTCCTATCACCCATCCAATCATCAAGATTTTTCCTGAAGAGTGCTAATGAGGTGACTGATGCCTGACCTACAGGGCAGTCTTTGACCCTGCCTGATGGAAATGCAGCACATCTGCAATTCTAATGGCACAAGAGTCAGTCACTCTAGGCATCTTAACCTAGCCTGTGACATTAGCTGAACATGCTTGAGACACGGATATACCTTCCAGAGACTGCCAGTCCTCTGGAATACACTTCCAGATCATGTGAAGCAGAGCTCCTTACTGACCCTATTTAAGTACAGTGTAGACAAATGGATGGGAGACTGCAATTTCACCCCGGGGGTGGCACCCGCACTGACATCATGGACAGGGGTAGTCAGTGTTGACAGTTGATTCATTCTGAGAATTACATCCACCTAGTAAAGACAATTGGGGCTACTTGGGTGAACATGGCTAGGCTTGTAAGGGCTGTAGAACTGCTAACCTAGTAATCTCCCATGAAACTATGAACCTATGTCAACATTTCTCAGGGGCCATATTACTACAGCTGTTATAGAAGAAGCACATAATGCAGTGGCAGCAACGGCTATCAGTATATTAGCTCACATCACAGATTGTAATACCCTCTTGTAGCCATACTGTACAGCCACACCTCAGTTTAGCACATGCCAATGAGAGCAACATTGACATGTCAACTATTCATAGGGTCATAGGACATTATTAGGCTAATGGCCAACATTACATGAAATCTTAGCCATTACTATACCATGTAAAGCTAAATCCCTTTATTTATATCACAGCAGATAATAAGACTATTGTGTTATGTGTATATTTGTTGGCTTGCATTACATCCTGTCACTTTCCATATGGGACATGTGTACCTCACCATGACAGAATTTGTAGTCACACATGCAGTGGTCTGGACATGGTTTGCAAAGGCTCATGAAAGGCCTCTGCTTCATGATGTGTGTATGCATATTTGACCTGAAGACATCCTCCACTCCTCTGTAGGAAGGATGTCATGTGGCCAGAAGAAAAGGAGGATGCATGGGGCTATGTGAAAGATAGCCCAAGTGGTAGTGAAATGAAGAACTATTCCAAAGATCACACAATGACCATAATGTACCACCAGTTTTACAACACACTCACACACACACACACACACACACACACACACACACACACACACACACACACACACACACACACACACACACAGACACACACACACACACCAATAGACTGGGCCTGATTTGAATATTATACCTGTGTAGGTACAGAATATGAATGCCATGGAACGTTACAGTAGCTTCACCACATATGTCTAACTGTAACACTGTCATGTTGCACTTTATGAAGTATGATATCATTGTATGCTGAGGAGAACATAATGAGAGGAGTGTAGGGCATGGATGTGGAGTCATATCCCTGTGTACAATTGTCTCAAAAGTGATAGTTGTATGTATAGATATGCAAGTTGCCTGTTGTCAGATTAGAACACCTATATGTGTAGGTAAAGTAGCTCATAAACACAGTAGTTAATGTTACTGCCACAGCACAGGATTGTCTTGAGTACTGTCAGAGTGCATTTTATACAGGGCGACATCATCATTGTATGCTACAAGATGTTTGGAGGAGGGTTTGACATAGCTGTGGACTTGCATATCCTTTGAAAAATGTGGGGTCTATGTTTGGCTGCCAAATCCTAAAAATCTCAAACCACAAAACAATGAACGTAAAACAGTGAATGGGACATTTATCGAACAATGGCAACATTGAAAACAAAACACAACGAATGGTCGTAGTTGGCCAACAACCAGGAAGTAATGTGATGTACAAATTAAGTGAAGGGAAACCTTTTAAATTTGCCCTATTTCCCACTGTAGTGTGATCTTGGAGTTGGGATATGCAGTTAGGGTGTTGTGGAGGGCACAGCCCCCCACCTTGGTTGGTTGTATGTGCAATGTTGGTCGACCATGGCCATTCAATGTATTTTTTTCAATGTTGCAGTTGTTCAATAAATATCCTGTTCACTGTTTTATTTTCATTGTTTCACAGTTTGTGGTTTCTAGTATTCGGTAGCCGAACATAGACTCAGAATTACCACCATAGTGGTTGCTGAATCTTTACACAGTTGACTGTAGAGAGAACAGAACCACTACCTATTTACAGAGCACAATACTGAATGCAAGTGCCACAACACAAGTCTGGATTTGATAGTATGGTACAACACTTTATAGCTGATGACATCAACAGAGTTTGGTGAAAAGTAGATAGTAATACCAGTGTCCCACATACTGTTGTAAAATGGTCTCTTAAATGTCACTCAGGTGAACACACACACCCAAGAGTTGACTACAATGAGAACAAAACTCCTACCTATCTAAGTATACCAACTAGAGACCTCAGTATTTAACTCAAGTGCCAAAGCACAAGTCTGACTTGGAGAGTGTTAGACAACACTTTATAAATCATGACATCAGCAGTTTCGGGTGAGGACAAGATGATAAGAACAGTGTCCCACATGCTGGTGTAAAATGCTCTCTCTAATGTCAAGCAAGTGCACAAACACACACCAGTTGACTGTCATGAGAACAGGATCCCTGTCTATCTAAGTACACAGACTAGAGAGTTCAGTAATTAACACAAGTACCACAGCACAAGTTTCACTTTTACAAGGCTGCAGGACAATTTATAGTGGATGACATTATCATTCAATGTTTGAGAGAAGATGTTGGGAGTTCTGAATGAAATGAATAGCTAACCGTGTACAACTGTCAATATATTAAAGATGTGCATGTTACGAGATCGATGAGCGTACAAAGTATAGCATTTGCTGTTGTTTGTCCAGTGTGCAAGTATACCTTATATAGACAGCTTTGCAATCTATATCCAAACAGCTGCCCACATTACTACAAGTATTGAAAAATCTGAATGTGTAATGTCAGTATGAGGATGTCCATGGTATATGATGAAGCATTTTTTATTTATTTTGTAGTGCAGTTGATATATTTCTGAACAAAACTGAGAGACCAAGTTTCAAGTGCATAGGTGCAGGTAACAGATGGCTACAGTGTAAATATGTGTTCTTTCTTTAAAGAGTGCCTTCCCTTTGTTTATGTTTTACACAAACATAAGTAATAGAGGCTTTTGTGCACTTTCCATAGCGCACCTCCCAGCAGCTGGTTTGCATGGTCGATGGCAAACTGTTTGCGCATGTGAGATACACATTTCTAAAGCTTTCCCTCTTTGTTCATAGTTAAGTGGCAAGCAAATGCGAGTCTCAGTAGTAAAATTATGAGAGTTCTGAGTACTGAGTGTATGAAACACAACTGCTACTTAACTGACTCTGTGGCAGCAGGTATAAATGCATTAATGAATCCAGAATGTATTAATTTTGAAATTATCTACTGTCTGCTTGTTGCCTGCAGGTGTTCTGGACCTGCAGGTATTGAGGAAGGTTACTAACTGCTACACAATGCTGCTTCGCAGGTTTGCATGATGGAAAGCTAAAGATGCAATATGTTGTCTGCAGGTGTTCTTTTTGTGTCATGTGTGGGCCATTAGTCCAGGTTTGCATGGTGGTAAGCATTGTGCAAATGTGAGAAGCAAAGTTAAATTTGTTTTATCCTTGTGAGCAGTTTTTCTTAGGTTTCATCCTTAAAAGACAAATATGGGACTTGAACCATGCTCTACAGATAGTATATACTGTGTGGATCATCATGTTTAGCAGATGTGCTATACACACATGTGTTTCCAGGTGTAGTTTATGTATTGGTTATCACAGAAGTACATTACATGACATTTATTCTATTTATCCATTCCTGTGTTTGAGCTAAGCCACACACCACGCAAATACTGGTATTAAAAAATGTATCGAATAAACAGCATTACAAAATAAATGTTAGCAAACATAAACGGTTTTACACAAGTCTGGATTTGAAATCTCACATCAGTGAATCTACAAAACACAGTGTCTTATCCTTCTTTGCCACAAAACAGCTTTGCAGCATGAATGAAATTCTTCATGCATGCAACCAAGTCCCAAATCATCCACAGTACTAACAAAATATATGGCACTTGTATACTTCTGAGTTGTTTGCACATATGTTAATTTTATATATAGTGCAATGAGTGATTGCACAACCATTTATGACTATTGTTTGCAGAAATGCAGCTCTGTGTTATATTTGGTGTTCATTCTTCTCTTATTTGAGCGTAATCTGAGACATATTGTCTATAAGGCATTTTGTATCATCCTCCTTAAAATGTGTGAGAATATTAAATGACAATAATATATGGTTATCAAGAAAGGCAGGGATTTTGGATATTAGTGAATAGAAATGGAGAAATGTGTGTTGCTCACTTCTTTTTAAACCTTGATACAATTACTTCTACACTTTATAAATGTATCCTGCCTGATACACTCAGTGCAGTTAAGGGAGTCTGAATTGTTGTATTTGCCTTCTCCCGCCAACGAAACATTCACAGTTGCAATACATTAGCAACAAACACTGTGGTAGTGCCTACACTATGTTTATATCTGCTAAATAAAGCCAAAAATTTGGGATTCAGCAGTTCTAATGTGGTCACACCTCATTTGCATCTTCAGTGTGCTAAGAGGCATGAGTCTACATCATAGCAAGGTAACCATGAGCAAGGGAACTTGAAGATGTGAGGACTTGTTTATTTGTAGAACATTGAAGAATGACATTCATTTAGATTTATCTGCACAGAAGGTTTCTGATGTTGCAGAAGTATGCTTGTACTTTTCAGGTAGGTGCTAAATTTGTTCACATGTTATGAAGAGAACTGTTATTTATATGCATTAGGGATTAAACTGTTATCTGTATGTACTTTTTAGACTTCACTCTTGGCACAGACATTTCGCCATGCATTGAATTTAACAGATAGACAGGCTTATTAACTGTCATTACAAGTGTTACTGTTAAAGCTGGTTACCTTACAGTGTTTTCTATCTTATTCCATCTCATATAAAGTACTATATTGTCAATGACACAGGGGTGTAATGCTTCTAAGATGGCCTATAGACAGTGCCAGGGGAGTGCTGGGCACAGTGAGAGGTGCCTAGCAATTGCATACAATTTACTTTTGAGTTGTAAATGTGTACACAATTTGTAAAAATTGTGTGGAAAGCATTCATAACAGATGAAATATATGTTATTCCTTGGAATCTACAAACTGTCATTTTTCTGTTGTTTTGGGGGTGGGGGAACCAAGTACTATTTGTGCATTTCCACATCACCAGTTGAGTTTCAAGAGTTTTGTTCTTGCAATTGTGTAGCCATCCTGGTGTTTCCATGTGTGTACGGGGAAAACTGTATGTAATCAATGGCATGTTGTGTCTTAGCATTCAGGAATTGATTTAGGATCCTGGATGCTGATGCATATAATATCCCCAGCATATGCCCTGCTGGTCTCTGAAAGGTTTCTATATCTAAAACTCTAAGTGCTACATAAACCTTAGTCTCCACAGGTATTAGTTCCCCTCAGTTTGCCCTTGCTCTCAGTTGTGGACTACAGACATCTATCCACCCTGCAGCACTCTGCAATTTCCACATCAAACAGACCGTGGTAAGTTAACAGGGGTCTAAATACCATTTTCCTTTTGGCCTGGGTCTATTTGCAGCAGCAGCAGCATACACGTGCCTGTTGCATATACAATGTTTCTGTGTAGCGTATCTTCTGTGGCTGTATTCTAGTCGGTTTTGGAATTCGCAGAGAAAACCTACACTAAGTCTACATGATTGCTTTATAGCTTATTGAATATCTTTGCCATCTTAGATCAGTTTATTACCATACAGTTCAGATGCTTATACTGTAATTAGCATGCCATGATGTTTACCACATAGAGCCGCGTACTGAATACAAAACAGTATACTTCTGTGTGCGCATCATGCCATGATGTTTCAGCGGAGCATGTAGGCGTTATTGAATTGACTCTATAAACTTGCATATTTATACAGTAGTTGGTTCAAATACAATACATAAATTTCTTTTTATACAGAAATTATTTTGTTAAACAAGACTACAATGTATTTGCTTTTTATTTTCTAAATGTAATTGTTTGATTTCGTAATGGAAAGATTGTTATTGAAAGTTTTTTGTGCATTTGTTGATGTTCATCGTGTTTCACTGTTGCAGTCATTACAATTGGGTTATCCTGCTGACAGGCTACCCGCAGTCGGCCTGAGTTCCAAAGTCTAGTTCCGGCATCAGTTGCTGTCGCCTCTTCCCTGATGTCAGTGCGCCAGGGGTATAAAAGATGCAGCCGATGCCATTTTCTTCAGTCTTTCTTGCCGCTTGGTGCCCGAAGCTAAAGCAGTTCGCAAGTGCCGGTCGGCCAACTCCTGAAGTTTTCAAATTCGAATTTCAGATCCGAAGCCTTCATTAAAGCTAAGTACCCCAAAACTTTTTTCTTGCTCCAGACTGATGTCAGAAAAAGTTAATAACTGTGTTTCTTGTGGGAAGCAAATACCTCATAAGGGTTTTCCTTCTTACTGTATTCCTTGCCTAGGCCCTGACCATAACGTTGCTAGTTGTCGGTTTTGTGCCAGATTTAACCAATGTACTATTAAGCGTCGGTATGATTTTGCATTTCATTACTTTGGCAGAAGATTTAACTATAATGCCGTTGGATCAGCCGACTACCGGAGTTTACAAAAACGAAAAGAAAAAGAAAAGGACAGGCATCCGAGATCCAAAACCGATGACGAGGCTTCTTCCAGGCCTGTCGCCAGTTCACCGGTTCTCAGTGAGGCGCTTTCGCAGCCCCTGACGCCCGCTACCTCAGAGCCACAGGCCACTTCCGACTCTCACGTGGAGCCAACTGGGCCTTTGGAAACTCAAGGTATTGGACACTCGGAAATCATTCCCTCAGATGGGTCCAGAGCCGCTGAGTAGGCATCGGCTTCTGAGGGTGTTTTCAGGTCTACACAGTTATATGTAAAACCTACTTCAGCTATAAAGGCAGAAACAAGTGCAGCATTCACCTGGACAGGCCTCCATGCCTAAAAAACAGATGGTCAAAATGGCCGAAGACCTAATTACTTTGATCAGGGGTTCCCATCCCCCTTCTAAAAAAAGGCCTAGGCAAGAGTTAGAATATGAATCTTCAGACCAGGTTTCCATTTCCTCCGATTCCTCCTCTGAACAGGATTACTCTGTTCCTCCCTATGAGGATTCTGATGCTGAAGAATCTATTCCTTCAGCCTCTCCTCCTGAAGATTATTCTTTTGGGGAAACACTGCATAGTATGAGGGAGCATTTTTACTGGGAGAGCCAAGACTACTCAGAATCCAAGAAAAGGCTCAGAGATTTCCTTTTACTGCCCCAGCACAGGCCCCTGGCTATTCCACCTGTTTTAGACATTGTAGACGATGTATTTTCCGAGTCCAGTTTTTCTCCAGACTCTTTACCACCAGCTCCGGTTAAACCAGACAGATACTACAGGGTTTTGGACTCACATAAATTTCTCTATAAGAACCCTGCAGCAGACCCTGAAACCATCTCTCAGGGTCCCAAAGGGGTCAAGGCTTCTAATGCAAAAAACCCTATCCCCTCTGATAGGGATTCTAGAGCCCTAGACAGATGGGGCAAAAAGATTTATACCTCGGCTACCCTGGCTGTAAAAGCCTTAAATTGCCAATTTCATATGCTTAAGTATTAGCAATATCTTATGTCTTTGCTTAAACAGAAAATGCCAACAGGTACAGAATGTGCAGACAATAAAGAAATGCAAGATTTATTGCATGCAGCTGAACAAGTTGGAAAGCATACTTTGCAATGTGGTTTTGATTCTCTTGAGGCCTCCTGCAGGGCCACTGTTACAGGTTCTGTCATTAGGAGGCATGCTTGGTTAAAAGAACAAAATTTGCCTGATCATGTTAGAGCAAAACTATTAGATGCTCCTTTACAACATGATACTTTGTTTGGTGCTAAAGCAGAAGAGGTGTTGAAGAAAATGGAGGACAAGGCTAAATCTATGCAAACAGTCAAGGATTTCTTGCAGGTACAGCCTCCCAAATTTAGCAGGAACTGGCCTACAAAAAATTGGTCCTTTCCAGTGTCAGACCACAAAGGGGCAGATACAGATGCCCCAGAGGCAGATCACAGCCCCAAGGCTCATACAGGCCTGAACAATGGGGTGCTTCTACCTCCAAAAGCGGAGAGGAAAAATCACAGCCATACAGAAAACAGTCTCAATGACTTCCCACTTCCAGCACCAAGCACTTATCTTTTGGCTGCCCCTTTGGGAGGAAAATTAGCACTTTTTTTCCACAAAATTGGCACATGATTACCCAGGACAAACGGGTTCTAAATATAATTACACAAGGCTACAGGTTCCACTTTCACACCCTGCCAAGGCAAAACAGTATGCCAAATCTGCCACACAATCAATGGGCAGAGGCATAAAAACAAGTTTCATCCCTTATGGACATGAGGGCCATTCAACAAGTACCAAGACAAGAGCAGGGTCAAGGATTCTATTCAAGACTGTTCTTGGTACCCAGAAAAGGCAAAGCCTGGAGACCTATACTGGACCTGTCTATTCTAAACACATATCTGGATATTCCAAAATTCAAAATGTTGACTCTACAGCAGCTTCTGACCCTGTTGGGCAAGAAAGCTTGGCTTGTGACTTTAGATCTAAAAGAGGCAGACCTGCATGTCCCAGTCAGACAAATGTGCAGAAGATATCTCAGATTCAAAGCTGGCTCAATGCACTACCAATTCTCTGCACTGCCCTTTGGCTTATTTGCTGCGCCCAGGGTCTTCACAAAGTGCCTGGCACCAGTAATTGCATTTTGCAGACATAGAGGAATACAACTATATCCTTACTTGGACGACTGCCTTATTCAAGCGGAGAACAAGGACATTCTACTACAACATCTGGCGTTTGTAAAAATATTACTGACAAGTCTAGGGTACACAGTAAACGAAAAGAAATCAAAACTCATACCCTCTCAAGAGATAATATTCCTGGGTGCAAGCTTAAATACAACTGCCCAGATGGCTTATCTCACGCCAGACAAACACATACAACTGACTACTTATTTCAAAATGTTGGCAACAAAGACCCAGTTATCTGCAAGAAAAATTCTGCAGGCCTTGGGTTTCATGGCATCCTGCATTCTGCTAATTCCATATGCAAGACTGCATATGAGGAAACTTCAATGGTATCTAAAAAGTGTTATGACTCAACATTGCCACTGCCTGAAAACAGTAATTATCCTCATTCCCTGCCTGCAACAGGAGTTTCGATGGTGGGCAAAAGCCTGTCACCACAACACGGGACAGCCATTCACCTTACCCACAGCCAGGCAGACTTTGACAACAGATACATCAGATTACGCGTGGGGGGCCCATATGGCAGGAAAATGTATTCAGGGCACATGGTGCGCAAGTCAAATGCATCTACATATCAATCAAAAAGAGATGCTAGCTGTTCAGAATGCCCTAACAGCCTTCAAGGATCAACTTCAACCAGGACAACTACTAATAAGGACGGACAATACTACAGTCATGTGGTACATAAACAAGCAGGGAGGCACACATTTCTACCCCCTCTGCAGGCTAGCCATGAACTTGTGGCACACAACATTGACTTACCAAGTACATCTGCAAGCACAATTCCTGCCAGGAAGGAAAAATACTCTGGCAGACGAACTAAGCAGAAACCTCATGGATCCCCATGAATGGAAATTGGATCCACAAGTCGTCAGCATGATAACAACGACCTGGGGATGTCCGGACATAGACCTATTTGCCTCCCCTCACAACTACCAACTACAACGATTCTGCACAAGGACTTATCACAACCAAGCATGGAAAGTGGATGCACTCTCTTTCTGTTGGAAAAATCTAACAGCATATGCCTTTCCTCCTGTGCATCTCCTCCCCAAAATACTCCTCAAGGTCAGACAAGAGAAACTAAAAATTATACTGATTGTCCCAGACTGGCCCCGCCAGCACTGGTACCCAATCCTAAAGAGCTTGTCTCACGGCCCAGCCTGGACATTACCTCAAATGCCTCACTTATTGACCCAACAAGACAGTCAGATACTGCACAGCCAGCTCAAAACCTTAAACCTGGCGGCATGGCAGATAATATAGCCTCTCAAGACACACCTCTCTCTAAAGCTGTGATGGATGTTATTTTGGAGGCCAGGAGGCCTAGCACCAGAAAATCTTATGCAGACAAATGGAAGAGATTCTGTGCTTGGAACCAAGCACAAGGTATTGACACGATTGTTCCAAATATTCCTCAGATTTTACAATACTTAACTGAGATGCTGGACAAAGGCCTTTCTTTTTCATCAATTAAAATTCATGCTTCTGCCATTTCAGCTCATTACAATACAGAACCACTTATTTTTTAACACCCTTTACTAAGGAAGTACCTCAAAGGGGCCAAAAACATAAGACCTCTAAGGAGAGCACCAATACCTGCATGGGACCTCAACTATGTCTTGGAAAAACTCACACTGCCTCCGTTTGAGCCAGCCTCTGCAGCTGACATAAAATTCTTATCCTGGAAAACAGCTCTGCTCCTAGCAATAACCTCTGCTAGAAGTACATTTATGCCTAAAGTAGTGTCCAGTGTGGCACTTAACCAAACAATTCATTTGCCTACTTTCTATCCAAACCCACAGAATAAGGGAGAGAGAATTCTGCATTCCTTGGACATTCACAGACAGCTACGCTTCTTCTTGGCCAGAACTAAAGCTTTCAGAAAGACTGATCAACTTCTAGTGGCATATGCTGCAGCATCACAAGGAAAGCCTATCTCAAAACAGACTATTTCAAAGTGGATAGGCCATTGCATTCGTTTCTGCTATTCACAGCATGGCAAATCAGTGCCTAAGGACATTAGGGCACACTCAACCAGAGTAACAGCCACTTCAGCAGCCTTTCTCAGAGTACCAACCAAAGACATCTTAGAGGCTGCAACCTGGAGTTCAGTGCACACCTTTACAAAGCACTATCACTTACCTCTCTACTGTAAATCCAGGGCAGGCTTTGCCACTGCAGTTCTGCAGGGCCTTATAGCCTCTCCTAATCCTATTTAGCACCAGTCTCCCAACCTTAGCTTTGGGATTCAACCCAATTGTAATGACTGCAACAGTGAAACGCGATGAACATAGTATAGTTGTGTACCTACCATAAATGTAGATGTTCGAGTGTATTCACTGTTGCAGTCCAGGTTACCCTCCCTCTATCCCCCTTTTCTTTGCTGGGATTTATCTGTACTTCTCTATTCTATATAACCTATGTGGTGTATTTGCTTGTAGATGAAGGAAAAGTTGTTTTATGTGTATGTATGTTTATTGGCATAAATGAGTCTACCAATTTTGGGGCACCTTACATCTGGGGCAAGAAAAACTGAAGAAAATGGCATTGGCTGCATCTTTTATACCCCTGGCGCACTGACGTCAGGGAAGAGGTGACAGCAACCGACGCTGGACCTAGACTTTGGAACTCAGGCCGACTGCGGGTAGCCTGCCAGCAGGATAACCCAGTTGTAATGACTGCAACAGTGAATACACTCGAACATCTACATTTATGGTAGGTACACAACTGTACTTTTCCTGGTCACATGCAGTAGTGTCTTTTACTGTACATAAACTATTTGATGAAAGAACTATTCTCTTAGAATCATTATTTGAACTTTCATAAATAGTTTAAAAAATTATTCATACTTTTTACTTTCAAGAGCTACCGAGTCAGCTATTATAAAAAGATCTCACGACACTGATACAAATCAGTATACTCTTTGCTGTCTTTTTTATAGAAAAAAATGTTTCTATTTTATTTATCCACTTCTCTGTTTTCTTGTTCTCTATGGATATATCTATATCACACTACAAAAATTTATGACTGAAAAATATTTATTTTGTTGTACAATTTTGTAGACCTGCTATTGTTAATGACTCCTGTCATATGGTTATAGAGTTTTTTTGTTCTTTTTCTTTCTGTAGAACAGTTAAAAATTGGCAGCCCATGTAATATCTGTGGGGATACTAATGGGAGAATGATATTTTTCAACCAGTTATGTTCCTTTGCATGTTTGTATAAGATATATTCTCCAAAGCACAGTTTATGTTTTCAAATCAGAACAGATTGCTGTTTCAAGGTCTTTAATAAGAAAGTTAGTTATTTTTATATCAAGGCCTTTATGAATTGCAGAACACCTGGATATCCCTGCCCTGGGAAACCATGAGCACATGGTAGATGTAAAGTATGGCATAGTAAGGAGTATGGATTATTGGTCAGCCTTGTGAGGGGTGGAGTCCTTGGGTACACAGAGAAAACTCTCAGCAGACATTAATAACACTCACATGCATTAAACAGCAAATACGTATTGATTCTTCTCATGTCATGCTTTCAGGGGGCCATAAACCTCCTTACCTCAGGGACTATACCACTCACTTTCTGAATATTACTTTATTAATGTGTTTATTTGCATTTGTTAGCTGGGAAAGGCTGAATGGGAAAAAAAAAACTTTTCAGAGGAGGTACAGAGAAAAAAGCTCCAGAAAATTCAATACTTTCAGAACATAAACAGTGTATAACATAAGCTGTGTTCATGTGTTGAAAACATAATGAAATACAATGCATGACACTGTTGAGTACAGTTAATGAGCATGAGAAATCAACTCAAGCAAGAAAATCAATCAAGCAAAAAATAGTAATTTTCAAAGTTACAAGCGATTTTAAAAATTTAATTAATTAGTAATTAATTTGTAAATTATGCATTTAATATTTAACTTCCTTTTCTTTATTAGTTTTAACCTTGTTTTTTTCTTCTGACCAATTCAATTAAATTCTTCAGCCTCACTAGATGTCTGACTACAGGATTTCTCTTGTTTTTCTGCATGTAAGACATCATATCTGATTTGTATGTCAACAGCACTTGTACACATTTGCTGTGACGTTATAAATTTCTTTATTCCTCTGTATTGTTTAGCTCCATATGTTATGTCTCTGTTCATTCTGTTAGTTCCGTTTGAATGTTCATTTCACTCTTTTCTTTTGACTTATATTCTATTCATAGCTAAAGCAAACATTATTTTCTCACACTTATGTATACATGTTTCTTTTCTGTAACCTACTTTTCAAGTTCATCTCTTGGAATCTGATAATCTAAAATGCTTCACTCCCCTATATCACCTTACAGATGTGTGGTAATACAAATCATGCTGTGTCTTCTGACCCAACCCCAATACTATATATTAGGGTACTAAAGACCCTTTCCCTAACAGTACCACTACAAAAGACAGACACACACAGTCACACAGTCTTACACACACACACACACACACACACACACACACACACACACACACACACACGCAACTTTAGACCAATACCCAATTAAAATGTACATCTATCCCCTTTCCTAGCCCTTACTGTAACTCACCTGCAAAACTCGCACACATACGCTAAAACCTAATGTTATAGCTTTCATTAAAAAAAAACAATTCTGCATTACTTCTCACTTCCACTTATGTTACATTTCATAAAACACAATTCACTGATTCCATCACTTGACAAAATCTTCACTCTGCCATTAATGATGCAAAAGCTTTCTTGATGAATGCAATGTGCGATGAGACAAATGGTTTGTATATATGGATTTACCTCAGTTTGTCGAAATCCCATATTATCGAATCCCATTTTGTCTACACTCAAAATATCGAAATCCCACATCCTGGAACAAGCGGAACAATTAAAATCCACCAACGGTAAGTAACCAGTTGTCCCCCCAAAAAAGCCCAAACCGCACCATCCCTAACCCACCCAGGTGGGGGGCTATGCACCCCCACACCCTACTAACTAAATATACCAACTCTGAGATCGCACTACAGTTGGGAAAAAAGCAAAGTTCACCTTCTCACACAACAGGTTAGTTACCCTGGGAAGGTCTTTGTTGTTCTGCTGCTTCAGTGAAGTAAGGTTCGATATTTTGAGTGTCGACAAAATGGGATTTGATAGTCTGAGATTTTGACAAAGTCAGGTAGATCCTTATATATATATATATATATATATATATATATATATATATATATATATAAACAAAAAGCCAAAACATTGAATGGCAACTGACAGATAAATAGTTAAAAAAAAAAAAAGAAAAATCAATTTTTTTGCAGGGGAGCTTGCCCTTTTGCACCCTCCCACAACCCCTGCTAATTATATATACTAAACTGGGGAAAGGGTAAATTCACAGATCCTACTATACTGCTATGCTGCATAAAAAAAACAAAAAAAAAAAAAAAAACAAACAAAAAAAACAGTACATTGAATAAGTTGATTGTTGATCAACTGTAGCAGCTTTTTTTCTTTTCCACATGGTAAATTTTCAACCAGTTTTAGGTAGCTGACATATACGGTTTCCTACTACTTAGTCAATTTGCATTTTATTCAAATAAAATAGGAGGGAGGGCTTAATGTGGAACTCCCATTTCATATACTATTGGGGCGGGTTAGTTAATAGTAAGGGGTGTCTGTGTAGACATGGTTTTGTGTTTGTGGGGATGTTCACTTATTTGGAAAGGTTGTGATTTTGTGTTTTTTCCAAGAGAAAAAAAAATCCACGGAGACTTATCAATTAGATCTCAACATGAACTAGAACACTGCCAGTGTTGCTAACGGTTATATTAAATCTATTATGGAGAAGTACACCATATCAAACTCATTCTCAGCTAACAAACCATCAATTAACCAAGCCAGATCCACAAAAGATAACACTTTCAAACCAATTAAAGTTGAACTCACTAAGAAGCTGCTACATAAATTTAAAGGAAATGAATCTCCATCCATGGGCAGTATGTTACCAACCTTCCTAAAACATATCTCCTATACCGTAGCATATCCTCTCCCAATACTTGCACTTGTTTTGACTGCAGTAAGGATTGTAGCTGAAAATGACACAAATTAATTAACTATTATGAACAGAAGCCTACAGGAAGTAACTTTTCACTGAATTTTGGAAATAATCCAAATAGTACTATGCAAAGATGCAAAGCAGAGTGCTAAATGTCACACTCACACAGAGGGTTTTTCCTTGTAGTTTTTAATATTCAAACATGGCGAGCAACAAAAGGTTTAAATCTGTGTGCCTATCTCAAAATTCAGTCTACTCTGTAAAATTAATAAGAGTAGTTCAAATTCAGATAACAGAATACTTGACAACAAACAAGAAACTGGCAAACACCCTGCATGCATCTCCTCTTGGCCATACTACCCAGATGGCTCTAGATGACATTAACTACATCATTATTAGCTGTGACCATGGCATTACTACCACTGCTCAATTTCTAGAGTTTTCAAAAGTCTTTCCTGACGTTGAACACACTTTCCTTATCCAATGTCTCCAAGTCATAAGTTGTACCACTAGTGTTACTAGTGGTTCATAAGCTACCCACCAAACAGAACCCAAACAGTAGCCTGACAAAAGACTGTGTCATATAAATTTACATGAAAATGTTGGCATTTCACAAGGCTTCATGCTTAGACTAGTCTTATTTACAATATTTACCACTCACAGGCATACGCATACACTGGGTTTGAAATTAACAGAGTACACAGACAGTACAAGTATTGTCAGACATACTGATAATGCATCCGCATTGATTGCTTTACTACAACACTCCCATAGTATTATTACTTGGATGTATGAATGTGGTGTTGTGGATGTTTGATGCTTGGTTTGCCTCCATGTTTCTTTAATATTTAGATGTCTTACAGGTTGTACTATCAATTAAAAGAAGCAGGGAACGGATGGTAAGGGAGTTACTATACTGCCTTAGAACACCTAATGCCATCAAACTGGCCACAGATGGCATGACAGCAGACTGACGAACCATGTAGTTACAGGGTAGAGGATTTCAGCTGGATGTAGTACACGGGGGGTGGAAAGAGACTACTATAGAAGACTTTGAAGATTTATGGATGAAGTATTTAAGGCAATCTAACAGTATTTAGTAAAAAGATGGGATTAGGCTGTAGTGTACAAAGTAATGATAATTTTACACAATTGCTTTGTAGAGTCCCAGCTCCTATTTCTATTTGGATCACCTATTTCTAGTACATTTATGTGCCACTTAACATTCTTCTGCATACCGTCCAACTACATTTAAGTCCATACTGTACTAAGTGGACATAAATGTGGTCGGACGTTGCACAGAAGGACATTAAGTGAAGCACAATGTAAAGGATATGGTGTTCGGTTTAAGTCCTTGTCACTTAACGTTCTATGGGATAAAACCTATCCTGGATGTTAAGCAGCGCATACCTGTATACAGGCCAGTTGCACACATTGCAGAACAGTTGGTGAACCCTGAAGCTTTATCTTATACCACAGAATGAACAATAACCACTAACCCTTAACTGCTAATACCACAGAGCAAATTTTTAGGCTTAGAGATGCTGGGTGCTGAATATAGAAGCTAGTAATATTTACCACAGGATAATCACCTATCCGTAGGACAGAACTAATTACATTATACAGGTGAGAAGGAGAGTCACAGGTGTTTGCACAGATTGGAATACTTACACACAAACAGAAAGTAGTTACTGGGTGCTGGCAGCAATAGCTATGCCATGTAAAACAGAGCAGCCACTAAGTAGTAACAGTGAAGAGAGCACTATTGCATCCACCAGAGTAACTTCTAGCCACTGGTTCCTAAATAATACAGTTAATTGAAAGACAATGCACTAGGCACTGAACACAAAAGCTGTAGCCTCTAAAAGCACAGGAGTCACTAAGCAGTAACACTGAACAGGACAGAGCACAGAAGTGCACTCGTAAGAGAATTCCTAGGTACTGGTCTCTAAATAATGCAGTCAATGAACAGACAAGATACTCAAAACTTGTAAAATTACAGCAAAATATCAATTCATTTCAGTGCTGAGGTGAATACACAGTAACAAAAGAAGAGACACAGTGCACTATACACTGCAAAAAATATGGGAGGCATTAAGGTTTGCCAAGAAAGACGGATAGTGGTGTATACTACCTGATTTGTAGTGCTGGTTTCACCACAGGTGCACGTTTGCTCCTTCTCTCACCAGGAGCAAAGCAGCAGCACTAATCACAAGATGATTTCTGACTCGTGATTGGCAGCTTTACTGATCAGCAGTCGGGTGCCAAATGTTGCAGTAGTCTGTAAGCTTGTAGTAACGTTCTTCTAGTAGATAACCTGCAAAGCTCATACAGTAGGGAAACAGAACCAAGATGTACAACAGTCCAAAAATGTAAAACGAAATGACAACCAGATCATTTAGGAAAGTCCCACACACACATTTTCTAGTCTGAGAACATCAGAAATCTTCCTTGTACTCCCTTAGCAACCTTTTAAATGAGACTGGATGCCTGGATGGGTGATCACAAATTTTAACCTAGAATATTGGAGGAAAATCTATTTGATAGGGAGCATTGTTAGTCTCCTACCACCAGTACTGGGTGATGTGGCTGAGCTTCTCGATGTCCTCATTGGCTATAATCTTGGTAAGAACCTCTGTCAATGAATCTATAAAATACATATACTTTGACTAACAGCAAGAAAAATATACCTGTGACTAATATACAATAGTAAAGTACCATTGCAAATGTAGCTATTTTACATCAGTGTGATATAATTAAAAACAGTGAAAAAAGAAGATGTTTTTACTTCACTTTTCATTGTAAATATAGAAAACAGGATCAAACACTTCTTTATTTTAGTGCATACATGATAACATATTCTACATAACCTGCTGACAAATAAAAATGACTTCCTAGCAGATGAGAAATAAATGAATGCAAATAGTAGCAGCTGTAAAACTGATAACTTGTTTAATTTTTTTAAAGAAACTGAAGATATTACAGACTTAAGGTCCACTGTGCTCATAGTGACACCCTATACCATATGGCCTCAATGGTGGGGGTCATTTGGGTTTGTAGGGTATGTAGGCATCAGAGCAGCTCAAGTTTTTTGTGTCTTCACCCACTTCAACATTTGTGCTCATTTGCTTAAACGGTTGTAAACCTTTCCCACAGGTGTATGGGTATTCCTTATGGCAGTTTTTTATAATAAGAAAACAGACTCAATTTCCACTATAATGTGTAGAGTGAGTTAAGTTTTTAAATATTTAATCTGCAGCCTAAGAAAAGAGATGTATGTGCCTCATAAATGAACTCTTCTACTGTACTATAGTTTGTGTATGCAACTCTCATGCTATTTGTTAGTATAGGTTAGTACTAGGCTAACCGCCCTTGTGAGCCATTTTAAGCCTAGCCCAATTATCCCTTGTGAGACTCAAACCCTGCACCTTGTGTTTTTAAGGCAAACACCTTAACCATTAGGCCACCCTCCTGTCGAAAACACGCCTCTCAACCTCTTAGAGAATGAAATCTGGACAAAACCATAAATAAAAGTGGGACAAAGGCTCAAAGATAGGGACAATTTTTAAATGTTGTTCTTACAAACTTAGAAAGTTGATAGACTAACAGGTTTTGCATTAGCATGAATTTTCTGAAAGGTATGAAAGCTGAAACTTGAATGTCTGTCATTATTTTCTAACTTTAATCTTTAATTATTTGCCACTAATATACCAAAAAAACTCAATTTTATGAAAAATGGACCTACAATATGAGGTGAAAATCTGGTCATTCTCTGGAAATCTGTACAATTGAGAGGTATGGTTGAAAACTCAGCACTGGTCTGAACCAGAGCTGATAACTACTGGGAGCATTAAATGCACTGTCTCTGTTTTCCTGTTACTTGTTTCTCTTTTTTTCCTCAGACATCACTAGCTTCCCAGCCATTTCCAGAGGACAGCTAATGTTTAATGAAAAACAGATTAGGTTTTATGCTTCTGAATTTAGCATTTCAGTTTTTTGATTACCTAAAATAAACTGCTTCTCTCAGAGAAAATGTACCCATAACCTTTAAAATGCATACGACTAGAACAGTTCCAAATTACTTCCCCTGCAGGCATGAAACAGGATGTGACACTACAGATTCTTGGCCAGTTACTGTAATAATTTCTGCAAAGTCCTGAGGCAGTGTGTCACATTAGTTCATTGAATATACCTGATTCCCAGTAGAAATTGTGTACGCTGTTTAAATTATAACTTATGTACTTCACGTCTCTGAGATGACTATTTAATGCACTGTACAAAACATTTCCCCTGTATACTGTCCTCACCCAATGAAACTGCAGCGTAAGGAATGTTCCACTTGGATTACTATGGGATGGCAGGGTTTGACAACTTGATTCAACAAGGCTGTGATCATTTTTAGGTGCTCTGTTGTTGATTGTTGTAGGCCTGTGATAGTTCTAAACCTATGATATAAATGTCTGTCAGTGGTCTTGATTATCAGGGTGAGATTTTAAGTGAAAAAGCATGACATACTATGAGTAAATACCTGTACCACATGGACTAGTGTTACAAACCACAGTTAAGCTGTTCAGTCATAATAGATGTTTGTAGATCATTTGTTTATTATTTATTTACATTTGTTTACCTGGATGATCTGACCAGGTGGAGACTGTTTCAGTGGGGGCCCAGGGAGTAAAGCTCCACATGAATTTACAGAAAACAATAAATAAGTGTAGCTCCCACTGTATTTCACTGTATGGTTAACTGACTGCAGTTTTTCAATACACCACAAGGTGGAGCTCCTTTTCATTGGATATAAAAGAGAGAAACGGGGTGGCTGCGGTGGTGCAGCGGTTAGCGTTGCCGCCTCACAGCAAGAGGTTCTCCGGTTCGATTCTCGGCTGGGGTGCCTTCTGTGCGGAGTCTGCATGTCCTCCCTGTGGTTGCGTGGGTTTCCTCCGGGTGCTCCGGTTTCCTCCCACATCCCAAAGACATGCAGTAGGTGGATTGGATACTCTAAATTGGCCCTAGGTGTGAGTGTGTGTGCCTTCTGTGAAAGGTTGGGCGCCGGGCTGGCAACTCGACACCATAAAACTCCACTGCCAATCATGAGCAGACAGATGATCCGCTGTGGCAGCCCCTAACCAGGAAAAGCTGAAAGAAGAAGAAATAAAAGAGAGAAACAAAAATGAAAGAGAGGAGACTGAAATGCAGGGTGAAGGAATAAGGGGCCTTGCATTAAAACCGGATTTTTCTAGTGTTTGGGACAGGGAAGTGAAGTTGCAGATCGTGTTTGTCCTCTGAAAACCTGGTCATGGTGATCTGTAAAATCAGGAGAAAAGTCTGGAAACAGTAGTCCCATGCCTGCATCTGATCAGCAAGGACAGGAATACTGTTGGGCCTATTATAAAGAAGCCATTTTCGATTATCAGATGATTGTTGGGTGATCTCTACACTACTCATCAGTGGAACTGCGGTGCCTGACATCTAGAATATTATCGACGGAGTGGTGAGAGGCTTTGGCCGCCAATTTATACTTTCATAAGATTGTGCTATAGCTTAGACTGGGACTGTGTGCCTAGGCTTGTTTCCCTTTTTCCTTTTCTGAATTGAAACTGTTTAGCTTTAGCTCGAAATAGTACTGGCTGTTGTTCTGTGGATCTCATATTACATACCCCTCAGTGTGGATTTCCCCTTTTATGTTTTGTGGATTGCAAATACCCAGGTTTCATATGAGCTCCAACATTGGGCCCTGACATGCCAGCTTTAAGACTGTAAGTAGTCACTGCCAAGTAAACAGGGTATAACAGAGTGTTTTCACAGTTTGGACTGATTACAACTGATCAAGGTTATAGCTGATGTTAGTACTGTTGCATTATGGAATCTATACTGCTTAATGAAATTGCATTTTTGCTCATATTTGAATGACAAGACCTGTCTTATTGAGTTCTGGGAGGTGTGATTTCACTGTATGTATAACTCATATGGCCTTATTGCTAAACTTTGTCCTAGTGCAATATTTTGTTTGCTACTGTGCTGTTGCATGTTAAGACTAAAGTTTCCATCTAGAATAAAATCTTGTTATTATTTGCAACCTTGGTGTGTTGGGTATAAATAGGGGTGTCACCAGAGTCAGGTAGGAAGGAACCCGTACACTATTCAGCTACACCTGCGAATGCGCTACATATGATTTTACAATACAATTCCAAACAGTTGTACAGCATAAAATAAGCAGAAATGTTAATGTTGACTTGTTTATGTTTGTCTGTGCCATTTAACTACATAGATTTGGAAGTGCACCCTGGTAGATTGTTGTAGTACAAGCAATGTAATGCTGTTTCAACTATATACTAGGAGGATTACAGTGAAATTTCAATTTAATCCAATACCGGCAGGTTAGAGCTAAGTGATCAGATCAGAGGCGAATTTATGGTTTCCTGATGGAAGTTTAGTCCCTTTGGGCAGATATCTAAGGTGTTGTTTGTTTTGTGGATGTGTGGGAAGTCACATAAGAATGGACCCTTCAAGGATATATAGTCAATGCAAAAGTCCCCCTCAAAATTTGTATGAAACAGAGAAGAGTGAACATGCTTTAAGGCAATCCGAGCAGCATATAAAAGACATGCCCTTGATTATTTTGTGAAGAAACACTGCAGTCTTTTGAGATGAGTCAAATGTTTAGACAAGTACTTATCAAATTGGTTCTATTATGGGTGTGATAAGAGAGAAGGTGAGAGGGATAATAACTTTCCTTAAATTAGAAGATATATCCCTTCTTATCAGATTGGCTAGATAAAAGAATTTCCCAATGTCAGTAGATACATGGTGATCAAAGGATAGCTTATTGTCAATGAACATGCTCAGGTCCCTAATAACTGTCTTAATTTTCAAAGCAGAGTGTCATCTAATATGTGGTAGGTGGATGGGTGCTCATGTTTGCCAAAGAATACTATAATAAATTTCTCGGCATTTAGGTTAAGGCCATGGCCCTGGCACAATTTATTTATATGTGTTAGACAAACCTTGAAAATCTGGGAGTTGTCTGGAAAGTTTATAATAGAGCCAGGTTTGCAGTTACCCATAAACTTGCTGAGCCACAGGCCCTTAATGTCAGCTTTGACATCAAAGAAGTAAGTATTGAAGTGAAGTGGCTCAGGGATCAGTGCCTTTGGGACACCACTAGTAGCAATCCTTTTTGATGAGAGCATTCCCGATTAAGCTTTGTCACTAAGCCAGTTACTATCCAGTAGGTTGCATAGGGGTTTGCATTTAGTTTGGTTATCTTGTCTATAATGCTGGAATGTGGGATGGTGTCAGATACCTTTTCCAGGTTGAGGTAATCAGTGTGCACCTATTTACATGCATCCAGTATCACTGACTTATTCAAAGAAGTACACTATGTTTAGGGTGCAGGATCTACCTTTACTGTATCCAGAATAGTTTGGTTCAGGGGATTATATACTGCTGATACCTCTCTTAATAAGTTCTATAAATATATGATCCATTGCCTTATAAATAAGGCTGGTTGGGCTTATAGGTCTGCAGTTACCAGGGTCAGTGTTGTGTCCTACCTTGTGGAGTGGGATGACTATAGCTGGTGCCTACAGCTGAGGCATGAATCCACTGGTGAAGCTGAGACTGAAAAGAGTTAGTAGTGAATCTGTAAGGCAGTACTTAGTGCTGACAACAAAACAACTTGGCACATTGTTTGCAGCTATGGAGCTAGTATTGTTGTCCTTGAAGCATGCCTTCATGATATGCTCTAAGGTGATTGGAGGTGGGGGTAGGCATGCTAATAAGCAAGGGAAGTTAGAGGGAGATAAGGGTATAACATTAGACCTAAATTTATTAGCTAATGTGTTGGCAATGTCCTCTGGGAATGAATTATTGTTGTTATATATTAGGTCTGTGCACTGCTGGATATTGCTTTTAAGGTTTCTGACATAGTTTTAAAAGCCCTTGTGGCTGTCCTTTAGAAAGGTGACAATATTCACTTCATACTTATCTTTGGAGGATTTGATTTTGCTTCTAATTACTTTGTGTGTAATGACTTCACATTTAGAGGTTGGGGTATTCAGTTTATTCTTTTGGACAGCAAGTTTCTTCCTCTTATTGTATTATTTGTGTGCACTAGGACTCCACCATAGGAGGTTATTCCTGAGCAAGCATTGTATCTGTGTCTGATGGAGATCAATGCCTCAGTGCAAACATTTAGGTGAGCATGGAAACTGTCAGTGAAAATAGCAGTGTGTGAGATGGGCTCATAAAAGGGAAGGGGGTGCTTACATTTCATCAGGTCACCAGCTATCTGTGATAGATTTACCCTTGGGATAATCTCTAAAGGCAGAAGCTTTTGATGGTAAATAAGGCTTAACCATGCTAGTTAATATTACTGAAAGGTGACTGAATTTGACCAGAAATGTTGAGTATAATAGATTTAAACTGGTGAGGACTAGATCTAAAATTTTGAAGCCCTAGCTGGGATGTGTCTATGGAACCAGCTTTGATGCAGGTTAGAAAGTGTGGTACATACTTATTTGTGGTAATGTAGGCTACCCCGTTAATGAAAGGATAGCTGACTCCCCCAGAAGAATACTACTTAGTTAAATGGGAAGAAACTTCATTTGCAGGTATGCCTCATGGACTGCAGATGCCATGGAAGGGGGTACAGTAGTTGGCTGTGATAGGGTACAGATTTTTATATATGTTTTAGATATAACTTCTATGTACTGATTTTGCAATCACAGAACAATAGGGAAAGGGAAAGTTGATTTTACTGAATGGAGATTTTTAGTAAACCTTTTAAGGATGTTTTGGACTCACAGAAATTACCTTCACAGGCTTATCACATTCCTGACTCTTTTCACTGTGCTATGACAGCACCATTCATAAATAATTTATTAAAGACCACAGACCGCGATTATATCAGTACATCCCTGATTCTACATATTATGAATCGCAGTATGTTGTTACAGCCCATACTACAAGAGGAATTAATTTTATTCACAGGGCACTTTACTATTTCCTGAGTAATAATGTGGCATCTGCCGTTCAGTGGAACCGGGTGTAATCAGATGTTAGAGTTATGCTTGTAAAATTGTAGAAAATATCCTTAAAGGTATCTAACAATCTCAAGACTGTACCTTCATATTATTATGTGCAAGTTGATTAACTAAGTTAACATGCTTTAACTGGCAGTCCACATATTTTCAAAGTACTTTTTATTGTCTCATTTAGTAACCTGAGTATGCTCAAATTTAAGTTTACAGTACTAAATCATCCTTTCGATCTCAGTACGTATGACATCGAGTGTCTACTTTTTTCATCTGTGGGAATTTCCTATAGACTCAAAGTATGCTTGAGTGACTTAAGTTTGGAATTTTATTGCTTTAAGCCCTATTGCACTTTACTGAAAGAATATAAAAAAGTACTGCATGGCGTAAACACCACTTATCCTTTAAATAAAACTGTTCAGATTTGTCTGAACCAGGTCAACAATATTACTATTTTCATGGCCAGATAAATAATCACTTGTTTTAAAAAAATTCTTGATTGTGAGGTCCACATATACTTATGTGTAGGGAGTATTAATATGTAGGCCTACCAAATCAATATTATGGTAGTTATAATGCCCCAAAGGATGGTGGGACAGTCTAAAAAGTTATCTAGGACTTCTGAACTATCAATAGGTCTAATATTCGAAATATTGTGCAAACAAATGACTAATGCCAGAATTGCATGATACCTGTGTACAAATGATAACGGTTCATGAATAGAATGTACACAAGTGTTAACATTCTGCCACCATTCATTCCAGTCTTTTTTTGGCAAAGCCAAATAGACAAACCTTCCAATGTAGCAAAATCATACTAGGGGAATCTAAAGGGGTTACTGCTCAATGCCAGGAGTTTAAACAAGAAACTCCACTCCCTCAGAGCTGTCCTCTCCTTGGAGAATGGAGGCATCTATACAGTGACTGAGACATTATTTAAAGTTGTGGAGAGTACACTGGCACTACGAGGCTTCAGTGCTCTTCACACATTTAGACCAGCAACTGCACAGGCAGGGACTAAAGGCAAAGGTGTCTTAGTCTACATCAGTAACAAGCATACTTCAAAGTTGATTAAACCGGATGGTGCCCTGCAGTTTCTTCATGTCCAGATTACCACAGACAAAGTCACATATCATATCCTAACAAGCTATAGGTTACCCTCTATCACCCATGAGACCCAGAGCTCATTTGGACTGCTGGAGACACTCACCATTTAAATACAATACTCATGGGTGGCTTTAATTACTCCTCAATAGACATGGCCCCAAACATTCAGGCATAGAGATTCCAGGTCTTTGTAAATACAAACACCCTAGACTAGATAGTACATATACCCACTAGAGGCACAAACATCCTAGACCTGGTGCTCACAAGTATATGAGAACATTGCACCCCCCCCCCCCAGAGTGTAGTGCCCTCTCTGGTAAGGTCAGACCACAAAGCTGCCTCCTTTGAAATAAAAATCATTTCTGTAGCCCCAGTAAACCCTGCAACAACAACCCAACAACAACTATTCCAGGGCAAACTAGCTTTTATTAAGCAATAACCTGTGAAAATTTCAAGCCTCTCCAAACCCGGGTAACAGAGCAGCCTATGCTGCATTGTTCCCAGAAACTCTATAACTCTGAACAACCATGTCAATAGTTGCATAGAGGCAGCTCTGCCTACCAGAAGTAAGCCCAAAAACAAACTCAAACACAACCCACCCTGGTCAAATCCAAAATTAAACAGGTTGTACAACAAAAGAAAAGAAGTCATAGCTAAAATTAGAAAATGCAACACCCAGTAAGATAAAAATTCTGTCATCAAGGTGAAAAGACAACTAAGAGGGATAATTAAGTCCAGTAAAACCAGTTGTGGGGTAAAGAAAGCTTCCCAGGCAAAGGGCAGACATAAGGCCTTCTTTAGCTACAGTATGTCTGAAATGTCAAAAACAGTGTGCCAAACTGGCTGTAAATGCAGCCATGTTCAAGGAGTTGTGAGATATAGTAAATCTACTGACAGACAAATTCAGCTTCAACTTTATCCCTTCACCATAAAATACCATCAAACATAACTCCTACAACTATCAATAGGGACCAGGTCCTAGAAGCGATCTCTAAGGCCAAGAATACAGCTTTGATGGGCCCTGAAAGTATCCCAGGTTGCATCCTAAATAGTCTGAAATATGATCTATCAAAGCCACTGGAGTCAGTATTCAACAGCAGCCTTCAAACAGACTTTGTCTCACGAGAATGGAGGACTGCAAATGTCATCCCTCTGCATAAGGGCAGAGCATCAGTGGATCCTGACAACTACAGACCCATTAGTGTGACTAAACTCGTTTGCAAAGCCATGAAAATAATTATCATGGAAATGATTAATAATGACATAGGAAGCCTTCAGATACTGGTCTGGTTTCATCAAGTACAGGTCATAGCTACTAAACCAGGTGGACTTCTTTGAGAAGGTCACCAAAGCAATGGATGCGAGCAAAGTGGTGCATACTGCCTACCTTGATTTGGCTAAGGCATTTGATACAATATCCCACTCAGTCATTGTAAACAAAGTCATGGAATTGGGCATAATTCCCTATGTAACATGCTACATTGTTATCTGGCTCACATATAGGACCCAGGAAGTTAGAATAAGGGAGGCTAGCTCCACAAAGAAGCCTGTCATCAGTGGGGTTCCTAGGTCTCTGTGCTGGGTCCATTCCTCTTTGGCCTCTACTTTTCAGAAGTCAAAGCCAAAGTCAAGGGCTTCTGGCTGACCATGTTTGCTGATGATTTCAAACTAGGAGAAGTCATAGAATTCCCCCAAGACACTAACATCTTACAGGAAGGTGTAACACAAACAAATGGTGCCAAATCCATGTCTTAATTAAAACTCAATGGCAAGAAATGCATAATAGCACCTTTTTGGATGTTGGCCACCCTGGGAAACTACCCCACTGATAAAGCACTCCTAAGAGTGGACCCAGTAGTCCAGGATTTGGGGATGCATGTAGATAGCAACCGGGCTTTCGACCAACATGTGTCTAAGGTAGAAAGAAAATTAATATATCACTCAGCCTATAAGTAACCGCATGACATCTAGGTCCAGTGAAGTCATTGTGCCACTGTATTTGGCATTCATCAAAATTCTCATTGAGTATAAAACCCCCTTTCATATGTACAAGACCAGGCACGTGCAACAACTGGAACATCCAAAGAGGTTCCTCACAAAAAGAATACTTAGTATAAACACAATCTCCTATGGAGAATGATCTCCTCAAAGTCTTATCTTTACATTCTATCATCTGCAGACAGCTGAGAGACAGTCTTTGCCTGCCATACAAGGCATCCTTGGATCCTGGTCTGATGGAACTCTTAAACTTTGCTTACAACATCAATAAAGCATGTTGGAGGGACAGGTATGGATCTCAGAGTACAGGCATCCCATCCATGTAAAGCAGTCCTTCTCTGATCTTATTCAAGCATAATCTAGACCAGTGGATGGGAAACTGGAAATTTGCCCCTTGTTTGTCACCCATATTTCTGATGGATAGAGGCAGCCATTAAATAATGCCCTAGCTAACATACATCCCTTAAAATAACTTTTGAGGCACAATAACTCTTGGGATACTTTTGGAATACATGCCGGTACTTAGATCTACATATCTCTCTCTCTTTCTCTGTATATATGTGTTTGTGTGTCATGTGGTAGATGGGGTACTATCCACAGCTGTAACATCCAGGACTGTTTTCTGTGCCCTCCAGAATAAATCTTGGCTCCTTCAAGACCCTTAAATGGACTAAATGGGTAAATAGAAAATGAATGATTTTTCCATTCATTAATTATTAATCTGGGAATTGAGTTAGTCCACAGACCCCATAAGACACTGTCTAGGCCACAAGGACAAAGGTAAATATAACATATAAGGATAAATTAGTGTATCCAATCAACTGGCTTGTTTTTAGAGGATACTGGAGTACCTAGAAAAGTACCACAGAGAGAGTGAGAGAGAGGAAACTGCACATAGATAGTGATAACAAGTCTGGACATAGCTCCCAAGCATGGCAATACAGAGAGAGTGAGAGAGAGGAAACTGCACACAGATAGTGATAACAAGTCTGGACAGAGCCCCTGAGCATGGCAATGTAAGGTACAGTCTTTACCACTAAGCTACCATATCTAATAATATTATGTTATTGAGTGGACATTAGCCCTCTTCTGTTGACAACATACTTTGTAATGTCATCCTTTCTTCCCTTCAGCTATAACTCAGTAAGTAACAGCTCAATGAGGAACAAACATGCTGAACACAACTGGCCAGGAAATCAACTCATTGAAAAAATTAAGTACAAGTGTTTTCCTCAGGTGTACAGGTTCCCCAGCACTACAAATATGGGGTGGAAGGGAAGCCCCCACACCTTGTAATTTATATATGCCAACTCAGTGGTTGCACAAACACAGAGAATGCAAAAAATCTCCGAAGAGGAAGGAACTACTGCCAGTGGACAGTTACGACAAGCACCACCAGTGTCTTCACATGGCGAACATACTGCCAGTGCACAGTTAGAACCTGCACCAGCAGAGACTTCATGTGGAGAACATACTGCCAGTGCACAGTTAGAACCTGCACCAACAGTGACTTCATGTGGAGAACATACTGCCAGTGCACAGTTAGAACCAGCACCAGCAGTGACTTCACGTGGAGAACATACTGCCAGTGCACAGTTAGAACCTGCACCAGCAGTGACTTCACATGGTGAACATGCTGCCAGTGCACAGTTAGAACCTGCACCAACAGTGACTTCATGTAGAGAACATACTGCCAGTGCACAGTTAGAACCTGCACCAGCAGTGACTTCACATGGAGAACATACTGCCAGTGCACAGTTAGAACCTGCACCAGCAGTGACTTCACATGGTGAACATACTGCCGGTGCACAGTTAGAACCTGCACCAGCAGCGACTTCACATAGAGAACATACTGCCAGTGCACAGTTAGGACCTGCACCAGCAGTGACTTCACATGGTGAACATACTGCCAGTGCACAGTTAGAACCTGCACCAGCAGTGCCTTCACATGGAGAACATACTGCCAGTGCACAGTTAGAACCTGCACCAGCAGTGACGTCACATGGTGAACATACTGCCAGTGCACAGTTAGAACCTGCGCCAGCAGTGACTTCACGTGGAGAACATACTGCCAGTGCACAGTTAGAACCTGCACCAGCAGTGACTTCACATGGTGAACATACTGCCAGTGCACAGTTAGAACCTGCACCAGCAGCAACTTCACATAGAGAACATACTGCCAGTGCACAGTTAGAACCTGCACCAGCAGTGACTTCACATGGAGAACATACTGCCAGTGTACAGTTAGAACCTGCACCAGCAGTGACTTCACATGGTGAACATACTGCCAGTGCACAGTTAGAACCTGCACCAACAGTGACTTCATGTGGAGAACATACTGCCAGTGCACAGTTAGAACCTGCACCAGCAGTGACTTCACATGGAGAACATACTGCCAGTGCACAGTTAGAACCTGCACCAGCAGCGACTTCACATAGAGAACATACTGCCAGTGCACAGTTAGAACCTGCACCAGCAGCGACTTCACATAGAGAACATACTGCCAGTGCACAGTTAGAACCTGCACCAGCAGTGACTTCACGTGGAGAACATACTGCCAGTGCACAGTTAGAACCTGCACCAGCAGTGACTTCACATGGTGAACATACTGCCAGTGCACAGTTAGAACCTGCACCAGCAGCGACTTCACCTAGAGAACATACTGCCAGTGCACAGTTAGAATCTGCAACAGCAGCGACTTCACATAGAGAACATACTGCCAGTGCACAGTTAGAACCTGCACCAGCAGCAACTTCACATAGAGAATATACTGCCAGTGTACAGTTAGAACCTGCACCAGCAGCGACTTCACATAGAGAACATACTGCCAGTGCACAGTTAGAACCTGCACCAGCAGCGACTTCACCTAGAGAACATACTGCCAGTGCACAGTTAGGACCTGCACCAGCAGTGACTTCACTTGGAGAACATACTGCCAGTGCACAGTTAGAACCTGCACCAGCAGCGACTTCACATAGAGAACATACTGCCAGTGCACAGTTAGAACCTGCACCAGCAGCGACTTCACATAGAGAACATACTGCCAGTGTACAGTTAGAACCTGCACCAGCAGTGACTTCACATGGTGAACATGCTGCCAGTGCACAGTTAGAACCTGCACCAACAGTGACTTCATGTGGAGAACATACTGCCAGTGCACAGTTAGAACCTGCACCAGCAGTGACTTCACATGGAGAACATACTGCCAGTGCACAGTTAGAACCTGCACCAGCAGTGACTTCACATGGTGAACATACTGCCGGTGCACAGTTAGAACCTGCACCAGCAGCGACTTCACATAGAGAACATACTGCCAGTGCACAGTTAGGACCTGCACCAGCAGTGACTTCACATGGTGAACATACTGCCAGTGCACAGTTAGAACCTGCACCAGCAGCGACTTCACATGGAGAACATACTGCCAGTGCACAGTTAGAACCTGCACCAGCAGTGACGTCACATGGTGAACATACTGCCAGTGCACAGTTAGAACCTGCGCCAGCAGTGACTTCACGTGGAGAACATACTGCCAGTGCACAGTTAGAACCAGCACCAGCAGTAACTTCACATGGTGAACATACTGCCAGTGCACAGTTAGAACCTGCACCAGCAGCAACTTCACATAGAGAACATACTGCCAGTGCACAGTTAGAACCTGCACCAGCAGTGACTTCACATGGAGAACATACTGCCAGTGTACAGTTAGAACCTGCACCAGCAGTGACTTCACATGGTGAACATACTGCCAGTGCACAGTTAGAACCTGCACCAACAGTGACTTCATGTGGAGAACATACTGCCAGTGCACAGTTAGAACCTGCACCAGCAGCGACTTCACATGGAGAACATACTGCCAGTGCACAGTTAGAACCTGCACCAGCAGCGACTTCACATAGAGAACATACTGCCAGTGCACAGTTAGAACCTGCACCAGCAGCGACTTCACATAGAGAACATACTGCCAGTGCACAGTTAGAACCTGCACCAGCAGTGACTTCACGTGGAGAACATACTGCCAGTGCACAGTTAGAACCTGCACCAGCAGTGACTTCACATGGTGAACATACTGCCAGTGCACAGTTAGAACCTGCACCAGCAGCGACTTCACCTAGAGAACATACTGCCAGTGCACAGTTAGGACCTGCACAAGCAGTGACTTCACATGGAGAACATACTGCCAGTGCACAGTTAGAACCTGCACCAGCAGCGACTTCACATAGAGAACATACTGCCAGTGCACAGTTAGAACCTGCACCAGCAGCGACTTCACATAGAGAACATACTGCCAGTGTACAGTTAGAACCTGCACCAGCAGTGACTTCACATGGAGAACATACTGCCAGTGCACAGTTAGAACCTGCACCAGCAGCGACTTCACCTAGAGAACACACTGCCAGTGCACAGTTAGAACCTGCACCAGCAGCGACTTCACATAGAGAACATACTGCAAGTGCACAGTTAGAACCTGCACCAGCAGCAACTTCACATAGAGAATATACTGCCAGTGTACAGTTAGAACCTGCACCAGCAGCGACTTCACATAGAGAACATACTGCCAGTGCACAGTTAGAACCTGCACCAGCAGCGACTTCACCTAGAGAACATACTGCCAGTGCACAGTTAGGACCTGCACCAGCAGTGACTTCACTTGGAGAACATACTGCCAGTGCACAGTTAGAACTTGCACCAGCAGCGACTTCACATAAAGAACATACTGCCAGTGCACAGTTAGAACCTGCACCAGCAGCGACTTCACATAGAGAACATACTGCCAGTGTACAGTTAGAACCTGCACCAGCAGCGACTTCACATAGAGAACATACTGCCAGTGTACAGTTAGAACCTGCACTAGCAGCGACTTCACATAGAGAACATACTGCCAGTGCACAGTTAGAACCTGCACCAGCAGCGTCTTCACCTAGAGAACATACTGCCAGTGCACAGTTAGGACCTGCACCAGCAGTGACTTCACATGGAGAACATACTGTCAGTGCACAGTTAGAACCTGCACCAGCAGTGACTTCACATAGAGAACATACTGCCAGTGCACAGTTAGAACCTGCACCAGCAGTGACTTCACATAGAGAACATACTGCCAGTGTACAGTTAGAACCTGCACCAGCAGTGACTTCACATGGAGAACATACTGCCAGTGCACAGTTAGAACCTGCACCAGCAGCGACTTCACCTAGAAAACATACTGCCAGTGCACAGTTAGAACCTGCACCAGCAGCGACTTCACCTAGAGAACATACTGCCAGTGCACAGTTAGGACCTGCACCAGCAGTGACTTCACATAGAGAACATACTGCCAGTGTACAGTTAGAACCTGCACCAGCAGCGACTTCACATAGAGAACATACTGCCAGTGTACAGTTAGAACCTGCACCAGCAGCGACTTCACATAGAGAACATACTGCCAGTGCACAGTTAGAACCTGCACCAGCAGCGACTTCACCTAGAGAACATACTGCCAGTGCAGTTAGGACCTGCACCAGCAGTGATTTCACATGGAGAACATACTGCCAGTGCACAGTTAGAACCTGCACCAGCAGCGACTTCACATAGAGAACATACTGCCAGTGCACAGTTAGAACCTGCACCAGCAGCGACTTCACATAGAGAACATACTGCCAGTGCACAGTTAGAACCTGCACCAGCAGCGACTTCACATAGAGAACATACTGCCAGTGCACAGTTAGAACCTGCACCAGCAGTGACTTCACATGGAGAACATACTGCCAGTGCACAGTTAGAACCTGCACCAGCAGCGACTTCACATAGAGAACATACTGCCAGTGCACAGTTAGAACCTGCACCAGCAGTGACTTCACATAGAGAACAATAATCAAAGAGTTCAGCTTCACTCTCTTGTGCTCAGCTAGTTGGTTCCTCATGCAGTTTGCACTCAAAAGGTAGCACTGCAGCCCCCTTCACCCTTTGGTCTCTTCTTATCTCTTCATCATTTCTGCACCAGTATCTGGCAACGTAAGCCACCTTATTCTAAATATTATGTTTAAACAACAGATTGGATCATGTAGGTATAATAGCAGGATGAACGGATATCATGTAGTCTCTTAGCATATCATTTACTTGTTTCCTTTTAACTTAATAGTTTTGATAGTTTTCTTAAATTTTGTTCATATTGTTCCACTGGGCAGTGAGCAGGAGTCACGTTCTTGTGTAGGATTCTTTGACTGTTACAGAATTCTTTAGAATGACATCTGTTAAAAGGTGACCCATGACCCCAGTATCTCTGTTATTCCAAAAGTAGTAAATATTTTATCTGCAGATGGAACTACTATTAGTGCAGGTATCAAACATACCAGCTCTGTCAATGAAAATGTCAAGCATTCATCATTTACAACTAATATGTTCTCTTGTTGTACACTGTCCTGTAGATACCAGTGTACAAATCAGCCCTGGTTATTTTGGACATTCTTACATTTTTATTTAAACAGTTTAATTTTGCTTTGTTGAATATGGCTAGTAACCTGTGTTTGTATTAGATGTAACCATAGTTACTCAATTTTGCACTGGAATCTGTTTGTACTCTCCACCCACTTTCTTGTTTATCTTCTTTCTTAAAACAGCTATCAGTTGCCTTTTCCAGGTCAAGTCTCTTCTCTGGCTATAATTCGGCAGATTGGATTATGTTCCCCAATGCAAGAAATTTGCGTTTATAACTTTGTTTTTATTTATTTATTTATTTGCAATTTGATTACCGGGGAAGTCCACTGGGCCGAATTGACCCATTTTCAGTGGAGGCCCGGAGAGAAAAGCTCCAAGATACATTATACAATTTAGATTCAAATGATAGTTAATATTAAAGATCTTATGTAGAATAGTTATTCATAAATGCATTCAATGTCATGCATAGTTAACAAATTCATTAAGCTTGAAGGTAGGGATCACACAGTTTCATTTGAGGAAAACAGATATGAGTTAGGTGTGGAAACAGTTTACATACAAACCTTTTAAGAAAATGTAAATACGCTTTACATACACACATCAACAGTAGAATGCTATTTACAATATTTACAAGGTTGGGCTGTGTGAGGGTAGCTGTAGGAGGTGAGAGTTTAGAGAGAAGCTATAGAAATTGTTGAGAGCTTAGATAGGCTCATAGGAAGATAACTATGAGAGTTGTGGAGCTTGGGAGCCAGAGCGAGAACCCCCTTGGATTAGGTTGGGTGAAGGCAGGTACATTTCCATTTAGTGGACAGGTGTTTGAATAGTTGGGTTTGAAGTTTTCTGAATTTGGTATGGTTCTTAGTGTGGAGGGAAGGGAATTCCATTTTTTGCCTAGTGAGAAAGATAGGAGAAGTTGGCCAGCAGGACATTTAGGTTTATGGATAGTAATTAAGGTCTGATTTTCAGATCTGAGAGCTCTGTTGGGTGTATAAGGGGGAAGGATGTTAGTCAGAGCGGGACATTTTGTTGGGTGAACTATGAGTCTATGTGCAGTAGTGAGTTGGAGATAGTCTAGGTAGTTTGGGAGTTCAAGCCAATTCAGGGATTGTAGGGTTAGGCAGTGATGGGTGGTATTTTTAGATTTAGAGACACATTTAGATATTTTGTTGTAGCAGTTTTCTAGTTTAGAGGTGATAGAGGAGGAGAGGTCAGTTAGGAGAGGGGATCCGTATAATAAGGAAGGAAGAAAATAAGTCGAGGCCAGAGTTTGTCTGGTAGAGTTGGAGAGAAAGTGATTATTCCTATACAGCATACCTAGCTTTTGGTGGGTTTTCTTAATATTTTGTTGAATAAGCAGTGGTGATACAGCGGTAGCGTTGTTGCCTCACAGCAAGAGGTTCTCCTGTTCGATTCTTGGCTGGAGTGCCTTCTGTGTGGAGTCTGCATGTCCTCCCCGCGGTCGAGTGGCCTCTAAAAGACATGTGTTAATGGACTTGCCTTCGCTGAAGGTTGGGCGTCAGGCTGGCAACTTGGCACCATAAAAATCGACTGCCAATCATTAGCGGACCAGAGTTCTGCTGTGGCGACCCCTAACTGGGAAAAGCCGAAAAGACAAACAACAAACAACAACATGAATATCAAACTTGAGATGTTCATCTACAGTAATGCCAAGTAATTTGGCAGAGGGGACTACTTCTGTAGGTGAGTTGGTTTGACTATAGACTTTGAAGTTGTTTTTATCGTAGGAGAGGGTCTTTGTGGGAGGGAATAGTAGAATCTTTGATTTATTTGCATTGAGAGAGAGGTGGTTTTGGCGCATCCAATTTTCAGTTGTTGAGAAGGCAGTTTGGGTTTTAGTCAGCAATTCAGAGAGGTTTGAGGCAGAGTAGACTAGGGTTGAATCATCTGCATATTGAATGATTTTAGCATCAGGAATAGCAGTGTGAAAGTTATTGATGAAGATGTTAAAAAGCATTGGCCCAAGGATGGATCCCTGTGGTACACCAGTTGGGGTAGGTAGGAAGGAAGAGATGGAGTTCTTCCATTTGACTGCCTGTGATCTGTCTGATAGATAGCTGGAGAACCAGGATAGAGCATTATGTGAGATATTAAGGTTTGAGAGATGACAGAGAAGGTGCTTGTGGGAAACAGTCTCAAAGGCTTTAGACAGATCAAGTAAAACAGTAGAAACTAAGTGGCCTGAATCTCGGGCTTGATTGACAGTTTCTAGGAAAGAGAGTAGAGCGGTTATTGTGCTATGGCCTGGACGGAAGCCATGCTGGGTAGGAATGAGAAGATTGTTTTGGGTCAGGAAAAGCATAAGTTGGAGGTGGATGCATTTTTCTAGGATTTTGGAGATTGGTGAGAGCAAAGCAATGGGGCGAAAGGTTAAGATGCTGGTAGTTTTGCCTCCTTTATGAAGAGGAAGAATATAAGCTGAGCGCCAGAGTCTGGGGACGTATAATTCTTTTATGGATTGGTTGATAATGATGCTGATTGGGAGTGCAATGACATCAGCAGCACATTTTAGGAAGGAAGAGGGAATATTGTCGGGAGCGTTAGAGCAAAGTTTAAGTTTGGACAAAAGTTTTTTTATAAAGTTAGTGGAGATGGGTTTGAGTTCAAACAGATGAGGTAAATTAGAAGGGGGAGAGTGTAGAGCAGTTGGGTTTGACTGGGAAATGTCTTGGTGAGGGTAGTAATAGTGTCTATGAAAAATTAGTTAAATTCAGAGCCTAGTTCAAGATCAGATTTACTTGGGTCAGGACAGGGATTATTCTTGGAGCCTGGATTGAGGAGTGAGTTTACTGAGTTCCAGAATTTTTGTTTTTTTTTATTGTTATTGGACTGAAGTTTGATATATAGTAGGATTTTTTGTCTTTGGTGATTAGTCGTTTTGCACGGTTGCAGAGCTGTTTATATTGGAGCAAGGTATTGTCCAGTTTATTGTTTTGGTAAAGCTTCCATAGTTTGTCTCTTTGGTGCATAATCGGTTTTGTCTCTTTGGATAGCCAAGGAGCAGTTTTAGTTTTTATCCTTTTGTTTCTTAGTGGGGCTAGTGAGTTTAAAGTATCAAGGAAGACAGAGTTGAAGTATTCTATAGCCTTGTCAAGAGGAAGGATGTTTAGAATTTGCCAGTTCATTTGTTTGAAAGTATTTCAGAAAGTAGTTGGGTTGAAGCTACTGAGGTTACGAGTTTGAATGTACTGATGCTGGTGTGGGGAGGAACTAGTTGATGAAAGCTGGGAGGTGGTTGCTAAAGGTATCAGGAATTGTGCCAGAACTGGTTATTTTATTTGGATCTGAGACTAGGATCCAATCTATAGTGGATCCGGGAGGGTTTATTTTGTTAGGTCGAGTGATGGAGAGGATTATTTGAGTGAAGTTATAGAGGTTAATGGATAGGTAGGGAGAGGGGCAATTGATTTTATTCCAGTCAATATTCACATCACCAAGGATATAAGTTTCATAGTTAATTTCAGTAGAGGCCCATAGGAGAATATTTTCGAGTGTAGAGATATTGTTACCAGGTGAGATATATAGGGCAATGATGATATTTTTATGTTTATTTAGTTTTAGAATTCCAGCAGTTAGTTCAGTGTTCTGGAATTGAGGAATTGGAATTTGGAGGGGAATTAAGGTAAGAAGGTTGGAGTAGACACTGGCAGTGCCTCCACCTTTTTCACTCAGACTTCTTCAAAAGACCTGTTAACAGGCAATACTGTTTTAAATTGTGTCTACAAATTTCTCCTCTGATTTCTACAGTTGTGTGTTTGTGTTGTATAATTTGTTAATATCTACTGATTATATTGTTTATCACTACCATTACTTCCCAGTTTAATATGCTTACTGCTGTTTACAGCCATTTTGTTTTTCCATTTGTAGTCCCATTCCCCTTACGTATATTGCTTTCATCATCTCAGCCTTCATTCTCTACTTCTCATCCTTTGCTTTGTGTCACATTTCCTGTGTGGACCATCTTAGTGTCTTGCTTGCTCTTTCTGTCTGTCTCTCTCTCTCTGAACTTTGTTCTCTTTGTATAGTTTCTCATCACTTATGCCTCTGTTTCTACATACAATAGCTAAATATTTCTTTGTCTTGTATTTTGTTATGTATTTCCTCTAGTTGAATACTGTCTCTTATGAGGATGCTGTCCTCCATTGCATCTGCAGTATATTTTACTGCCATTTCTATTGCATTTGCAATGCATCGTTTTTTTTCTCTCTCTTTCCTTTCACTTTGTTTTTTTCATTAGTTATTTATTTCTCTGTGCTTGGACTGCGGTGGTGGTGCTGCGGTAGCGTTTTCGCCTCACAGTTAGACGTTGCACGTTCGATTCTCAGTTAGAGCGTCTTCTGTGTGTCGACATGCGTGAATGGGCGTTCCTTCGTTGAAGGTTGTGCGTTAGGCCCGGCAAGCCAGCACGTAAAAATCTACTGCCAATCATTAGTGGACTGGAGTTCCACTGTGGCGACCCCTAACCGGGAAAAGCCGAAAGACAGAAGAAGAAGAAGATTTATTTCTCTGTGTTTCTTCTCTTTTAATGCCTTCTGTATGTTAACTTCATTCAATCATTGCATTTTTTCTCAATGTAACAATACTTAATAGTTTGTTTGGGGTCATTACTGTCTCAGCTGATGCTGTCTCCTTGCTCTGCCATTGACACGTGTCTGTATTTTTTGTAAATTCATGTAAACTGTTAATTTTCTCTGTATGCCCTTGATCAAGGGTAATGCATGAGTGTGAGCTTATCTTTTGTCTGTTTTACACTTTTGAAGTTACATGTTGCAAATTTTTACATTTTTTGGTTCAGAATGCTAGTTTAACTCAGATATTTAATAAATTTGTTTTGAAGCAAAAGTAGCTCATGTAGGTAACTATGCCTTAGAAAAACAAAAGTGAATTACATGCAAAAGACAAAAAGAGCAACTCAGGAATCCTCTTATGAGATTGTGTTTTATTACAAAAAACATCTCTGTAGTGCAAAGGTTTGTTCTGTGGTGATGACTGTGTTTATTTTATGACAAAACACATTCTCAAAGTGAACTCCTAAGCATGCCTTTTTGCAATTAATTTGCAATATTAAAGCAGTTAATATAGTGTCTTTTTGTTATGCTTAATGAATGTCTTTAGTTCTGAACTCTGGGTACCCACATTTCTATGTGAGATTATATTTTTTGTGTCACATTGTTTTATCAAATGTTGACAGTTTAGGAGTCTGCATACAAATTTCTCCTTTTATATGTGTGCCAAAACTTTTTGGTACTGTATTGTATAGCTCTTGTTTACAAATTATAGTGACAAGCCTTTTTATGAATATTTTCTAAAAAGACATTTATCTTTGAAGTTTTCTCGAATGCAGTCTTCTGTTTCGCTTTTTCTCCTTTATGATAGGAAAAATGTGCTTGTGACCATATCAAGTAATCGAATGGAGGCTGTATGTTGGTTTTAACTTCTTTCTAATGAATAAAATAACATTTCTCATCTCCAGTGGACATTCTCTTCTGTCTGGTGACCTAGATGTTGCATGTATCACTGCAATTTACTACATTCAGTTTAGCAGAGCAGATCGGCATGCTCAAGCAGTAAACATATTAGGGGGCTGTGGTGTTTAAACTGGGGGTATAACAACACATTATGGTTTCTTATAGGTATAGAAATAAAAGACATGACTGTGGCAGATTGAGCAGTGTGTGTGACAAGGATATAGTCAATAGCATGAATCATTTTATTGGATTAACGACACTTCTAAGGTTTGCAAATGCCTTTTGACAAAACAATCCAGAAGTTATTTAGAATCATTACTTTTGTATGTCATTTCACATTCCTATAGAAGTCAGCAGGAAATCTGGGTTCATGCTTAATTTATGGATGTTCACTTTCTGGGTGTTCCTCCTGACTGGTCTTTGACATGAATGCAGTTACTTGGTGAGAATAGTCTCTTACAGTCATTACAATTTTGCTTGAACTGCAATCACATAACAATGCTTGTCCATCAGCATATTGCTGTAAATTCCTAATCATGAATTAGGGCTACATATGACTTTTCAAGCTATTTCTTTAAAAATTAAAGCATTACTCAAGCTAGATATTTTGGAGAAAGTGTCAGTCTGGCCACATGGCATACAAGGATGAACTTTTTTTAAAGCAGACATCCCATTACATAATCTTTTTGCCTCTGTGGTAATCTTGGTATGCCAACAGGATCACTTCCTGCAGTGTCAGTTTGAGCCTAGTGCTACTATAGACACATAGGTTCATAGGTTCATACTAGGCTATCTGCCCAAGGGCATTTATAAGCCTAGCCCATAGTTATGTGGCTTTCGCCACCCCTTTAGTTTGAATAAAACTATGCCTATTATTTTGCTGTGCCTCTGTCAAGCAGTGACACTGAAGTAATCCCTGGGGTATATCTGCGATCTCCCATCCATTGGTCAAGATTCCTCTTGAACAAGGCCAGCGATGTGCTCTGCCTCACATGTACCGGGATTTTGTTCCACAGCATAGGGAGTCTCTGGGTGATGAATCTGTCCCTCCAGCACGTTCTATTAATAACCGTGTCAAGGTTTAAGTCTCCCGCCCTTGTGGTTCTGAGGGATCTAGATTTTTTGAGGTGAAGCATATTCATCAAATCTGGGTTTGACATGGCCTTATATGTCAGGCACAGGTCACCTCTGAGCAAGCGGTATGAGACTGAATAGAGCTGGAGTTCTTTCAGTCGGGCAGCATAAGACATATTTTTGAGACCCTTTATCCTTTTGGTGAAGAACGTTTGGGGCCTTTCCAGCTGCTGCAGGTGTCGGGTCAGATACATTCCGAATGGGGCATTGTACTCAGTCATAGGTCTAATGAGTGATGAGTACAGGGGGACGATGACCTCCCTTGATCTAGATGTGAATCCCTTCATGATCAGGTGGGCAATGTAGAAGGTTTTCCTAACTACTTTAGCAACATGAGTGTCAAACGAAAGGCTACTGTCAACCTGGGTCCCCAGATCCCTGATGACTTCTTCTGTGCTCAGTGGATTGCCACCTATATGGTAGCTAGGGGTAACCTTGTTTTTCCCGAAGGGTATGACTATGCATTTCTTGGCGTTTAACTTTAGGCCATGGCTCTGGCACCAGTTATCCGTTTCTGTGAGGCCCTTCTGAAGGATATCTGTGTCAGATGTGTTTTCGACTATGGCGCCCAGTTTGCAGTCATCTGCAAACTTTGTCAGCCATAACCCTCCTGTGTTTGCTTGTACTTCAGAAAAGTAGATGCCGAACAAGAGTGGTCCCAGGACTGAGCCCTGTGGGTTCTGTCACTTAGCCAGTTTGCAACCCATCTTGTGATGTATGGGTTTACATTCAAGCTGATGAGTTTTTCGATGATACCCGAGTGGGGTATTGTGTCGAAGGCCTTTGCCAGGTCGAGGTAGGCTGTATGGACTGCCTTTCCCTCATCAATGGCCTTGGTGACTGTCTCGAAAAAGTCAACCAAGTTTAAAAGGCATGGTCTGCCTTTGACAAAGCCAAACTGGGTTGGATCCAAAGTCTGCAAGTTCCCTATGTCTTTATTTATGAGTTCCATTATGATCCTCTCCATGGCTTTGCAGATAAGGCTTGTCAAGCTAATGGGACGGTAATTTCCAGGGTCGGTGGAGGCACCGCCCTTGTGAAGTGGGACCACAGTCGCCGTCGTCACTCCTTGAGTGCGTATCCTGAGGTGAGGCTAAGATTAAACAGCTGTCCTAACTGCGGGTTTAATTCCTCATTGAGTTCGTGGAGCACACAGCCGGGGACACCATCCGGTCCCATGGATGCTGTGTTTTGCCTTGGAGAGAGCAGTTCTCACCTGGGCGTTGGAGATGTTTGGGGGCTACAATCCTCTGGTATAGATATCTCTCCTTTTGGGGAGGGGAGAAGTTTGCACTGAACCTGTCAGCCAGTATGTTGGCAACGTGTGTAGGTTCAGTAATCTTCACATCATTTTGAACTAATTCTGAGCATATCTGGGAGTTTCCTCCTAGGTTTCTAACATAGCTAAAGAAGGCCTTATGATTGTCTTTTGAGTCTTTGGTGATTTTTCTCTCAAAATTTGCCTTGGATGATTTTATGAGAGCTCTTAGTTTTTTACTTATAATGATCAAAGGTGTCTTACCTTTCAAGGATTTTGCTCTATCTTGTAGTAGCTTCCTCCTTTTGTTGTAGAGCTTGTTTATGGCTGGGGTCCACCAGACTGGACGCTTGCCTTTGGTACAAAGAGTCTTAGTTTTGTTTGGGATTGCCTGATCCATGCAGTCCTGTAGGTGCTGGTAGAAGGCATTTGTAAGTGATTCAGCGGTTTGAGTAATGTTTACCACTGGCTCAGGGGCCTTAAAGGAGATCACACTAGTTTTTAGAAGTGTGAAGTCGGCTTTTGAGAAGTTTTTCACTGTGGTCTTTTTATTTCAGGTGGGAGCGGGATGAGGACCTCCAGCGAGATTAGTTTATGATCTGATCTCACCAGTGAGGGGTATACTTCCGGTGTTGAACATTGTGATCCCATGTTCGTGATGATGAGATCAAGTATGTTTTCTCCTCTTGTGGGGATGGTGACTAGTTGTTCCATGGCATTTGAGTTTATGAACTCCAGGAACCTTTGGGCTAGAGTGTTTGGGCTTGAGTAGTGTTCCCAGTCTATATTAGGGTAGTTGAAGTCACCTAGTATGATGGTGTTTGGAGATACATTTATCCCTCCAATGTTTTCAGGAAGGCCATGTGAGGTTCCTGAGTTTGAGAGGGTGGCCTGTAACATGCTACAAATTGCAGAGCAGTCTTGCCTATGGTTAATTGCACCTGAATGGTCTCCGATGCATCGTGCGTTGCCACCAACCTTGAGGTGTGGGTGTCCTTTATGAATATGGACACCCCTCCTTTCTTGGTGTTGTCCGGATTTTGGGGCGGAACGCATGATATGAGGTGAAACCTGATAGTGCTGGGGTGCTCTCAGGAGCCTTGAACCAGGTTTCTGTCACAGCACAGACATCAATGTTCTCCATACTGAGAAGGGCCTCGAGTGCGTGCATCTTGAGATTGAGACTTCTGGCATTGAGCAGCATTACCCTTAGTTTTTCCTTTTTGTGTTCTAGGGTGGTAGGTTTAGAATTTGAGCCTTGCCTAAAAAGGCACTATGGGGCTGGCAAGAGCCTTTGCCAATATCCGGAAGCCTAGGGGTGACAGGTGCAAGCCGTCCCTTGCGAAGCAGCGTGGCTTGTCCAGCATGTCATCCCAGGCAGACAGACATTGGATCCCCTTTGAATGACACCAGAATTTAAGCCAATTATTAAAGCTGATCATCTTATCACTGTATTGTGGCATCATTCTAGGTGAAGGTAGGATACTGCTCAAGGTCAGGGTCATACCTGCCTGGGCTACATAATCAGAGAGCTCGTCAATGTCTCTTTTCATGTAGTCCAAGGAGGTATGTCTCAGGTCATTGACACCAGCGTGGACAATGACTGAGTCATACTTGTACCTGCTGTTGAGAGACCTGAGTGCTTGCGTTATGTGGCGGATTCTAGCGCCCGACAGGCAGCTTACTGTGACCTTCTCCTTACTCAGTCTGGTGAGCGGGACGTCAGTGTGTCTGACTATGGAGTCACCTATGACAAGTATGTTTAGTGTTGTATTTGGCCTTAAGGGCAGTGACTGCTTTGCACACTGATTTTGTTGTTTATGTGTTGTTTGTGTGGTGTATTGAGTTTGCAGTTGCTTGGGTGTCTGCTTTGGAGGCCTCTGCTGTTTAGGTAAATTTTTACTCAGAGCCTCCGAGTATGTCTTAGTGTGTTTATGTGTTTGATTCAGTGGTGTGGTTGAGTTATGTGAGACTGGCATTGTGGTGTGTGTAGTTGCCTTCTCCTCCTGCCTGGTCTTGCCAGTCCTGAGTTGAGAGAGCTCAGCCTCCAGTCTGGCTAAATAGCTGCATCTCTCACAAGTGTTAATGTTACGTGGGAGGAGGAGAGGGTTGTCCGTGTACATGAGGCAATTGTAACATTGTCTCAGAATTCCCAGATTCACCAACTGGGCAGGAGAGGACGCCAGCATCTGACCCTTCGACATGCTAGAAAGAATTATGAGTTGGTATGAGACAGAAAAGTAGTGGGCTTGGCAGGGAAGTGGGCACTCCTGAGGGGTTTTGCTAGTGAGAGATTTGTATAATATAGGAGTGCTTGACCTGCAAAGAGAATGCTTATAAGACAAGGGATATGCTTATAAGACAAGTGCTGAGCTTTTTGAGAAGAAAAAGCTATTTGGAACAAGTGCTGCACTTTTTCGTGAAGGTGTAAACTGTTTAGGTTCCTAACAGAGCTGTTCTAAGGGAAAAATTGAAGAACAGACTTTCTGGAGCCAGAAAGAGTTTAACCTTGTTTAACCGGCGCTGCCCGATGCTGCTCTAGTGGCAACTCCGCGCTAATTTGCGCTAAAGCACGTTAAAGCGTGCTTGATAGCAGGGGCTGGAAAGAAGCAGGAATAGACCCAAAACGGACAATAAAAATACAGTTTCAAGTCAGTAACCACCTCTACGGGGGGCAGGGAAGCTGCTCAATGTTATTCACTGCCACTGATCAACACAGAGACCCTCCTTCAGCCCAAGCAAAAATGGCCTCACAGAAACTTTCAAACAGTTCAGGAACAGCAAGCCTGTAACTGAACTTTTTTAACTCTCAGAAAAGTGGGAAAAAAGCAAGTTTTTTTTGTTTGTTTTTGTTTTTTACAGAGATAGCAGAGGTTCACAAGTAATATCAAGTTATAACAGTGCAGTAAATGACCCCACACAAGAGTGCTAGGTCAAGGACAGAAAATATGCAAGTTTTAAGAAAAAAACAATTTAAAATTAAGTGCAAACAGGAAATTCAGCAAACAGCTTTTGGTTGTGCTCTAAATACGGCTCCTAATACAGAAATCAAGTTTAACAAGCCAGAAAATGCTCAAGCTAGGCAGCTCTGCAGAAAAACTTAGCAAATAAACAGAGAAAAAATACTTAAAAATCTCAAAAGTGGCTCCCTTCTTCTCTCAGCGTTTTTTCCTCTTGGAGGGTGCTTCACCAACAGCCTAGAGGGGTATCAGCTCATGAGAATTCTGA